>NW_028301577.1:3330000-3627500 GCF_042242905.1 Orbicella faveolata
TTTTAAAACAAGTCTTGCTCTTGTTAGTGTGGACAACGACAACAAAGCGTTACGTAAAACATTACGCTGCGTAACATGCTGCGTGTAACGGAGAAATTCTATGTGAGCCTAGATCCCGAAACGGTTGCAGAAATTTGAACGCATAGCAGGTTCTCCGGCTTTTGTTTCTAAGCGATTTGGAGCCAGACACTTTCCTGCCATACAACATTTAAATTCCCCTAATAACAGATGACAAAATAATCTCCTTTTCAATCACATTCCAAGGATGGACTAAGCCTACAGTTTCTGGCAAAACACTTGCTTATTTAACATGACGTTGATAGAACAAAAACCATTTGATGTAGTCTTTTAAATCCGAACAACATCAAACTTGCTCAAACCACTAATAATTTTGAACGTCATACCAGGGCTGGGTTTTTCGAAGCCCGATTAAGCTAACTCAGGATAAGCGAGAATTTTGATTTGAGTTTTGTAACTTTTCGGTGAGGTTTGTTGTTTATATTGTTTGTCCTTCAGTTTTGAGTTTGAATAACCTCAAACTACACAAAACAAAAACAGTGAAAAATATTTTTATACAATAAAATTTCTTATTTCGGTTAACTTTTAATCCCGGGTCTAGAGCGTTAATTGGATTTTGAATAACTCGGCCCTGGCGCCCGTTTCTCGAAAGCCCCGGAAACTTTTCGGGCCCGTTAAGTCATTTTTAGTTTATCTGTATCTAAAAACGGAGAAGTGTATATACGCCTGAAACTTCTTGTATGAAGGGAACCTCTGTTCATATTAAGAATATGCGAATAAAACAGCTCTGTAATCGTAAGATTCGAGATTTTGCTATGGCTTGTCGGGCCCGAAAAGTTTCCGGGGCTTTCGAGAAACGGGCCCCTGAACTCTTTTTTGTGGCGGACCAACTCATTGTTAGCATGAATTTTACTTTTTTAAAACGCTCAGAATCGTTGCCAAGCCATGTGAACATAATCTTCTGTCATCGTACCTTCTGCGATCCTTTTATCTCCAGAAAACACACCCACCACGTAGATCGGGAAATCAGTTTTGATACCGCTCTCTTGGATAATTCTGAAATAGCGAACACCGACGAGAAAGAAACCATGGTTAGTACTATGAACAATGGAAAGATAGGGTTATCTCTTGGGCATTCTGGAGATTTTCAGCCTGGATATGGGCTAAATTAGCTCCAATCTACTCAAAAAGGCATTTGCAACATGACAGCATGCCTTTCTTTCCACTAGCATTGGGTTTTACCACATTTTTGCTCGGGCATGCTCGTGCATGCGTCTTTAGGCTTTTCGGTCTTTTAAAATTTTTTTTTCGCCTTTCCTTTTTCTCCTTTTCTTATCTTTTTACTGAATTGATTGACCTTCTTCTGGGCTTGCTTCCAGTTCAAAAATTTCTGAGAAAGCATCACCGAGACGGGCAATTTTTACCATGTAGTAGCTAAGTGTGGTCCCAGGAAGTTTTGCTGAGTTCTGAGTTTCAGGCTCCATTGAGCCAATCACTCTGATCTGGGTATCATTGGAAAGATCTTTTCCTCCCGCAGAACTTGAGTATAGATGATGTCAATCAAGGGCGGCATGGGAGTCAATGGGTTAATGATGGTTTATTGAGATTATCCGTTCATTCTTGGCAAGAAACTGCCAAATTGGCTTTTGTAAAGCAAAACTCACTCACTTAGTGTTACAAAGTAAGACTCCAGTTACCTGGCAACTGGCTTTTCTTTTCCCTGAGTAGTGAAGATATTATCGAGGACTTTACCAGGATATTCAAAGTAGAGAATTTTATGAAGTTCCTCTCCTTGAAGCTGAGTAATGACAAAGTCTTCCACAAATCTCCTTGCCTCAGCAGGTCCCTTAATCATCACATAAATGGTATCAAGTAAACTCTGAATTAACAGTACTAAAATCATAAATTGATAAATGCCCACATGCACATAACAATAATTGTTACAAATAGAACAGTAAGTTGATGTAACAATAATTATTACTATATTTATTATTAGTCATATGTTAACCACCAGCTTATAACAGTCAATAGGAGTGAAAAGAAAAAATCCCTATTTCAATGTTGCAGAGGGTAAGAATGAATGAAGAAGTAGACAGTCTTCACTATTTATTTTTTTTGTTTTTTTAGTGTTACTGTTCAATCTGGAGGTTAAAATCACAAAGTGGTAACAAAATGAATGAATGGATTTGTCACAGTAAGTGAATGAGTGAATGAATGAAGATTTATAAACAAATACAATTAATGAATTTTGTTAATTAGTACAATTATGTTTTTGTACCTGATCTACATAGATTGCTCCAATAAATGCAAAGAATGCATCACAAATGACATCTTCCTGTCTGTAGTCCAGATGTTTCTCTTTGGAAAGGTCATTGAGGTCATGCTATGATAAAAAAGATCAACATCTCCAGGGTCATTTCAGAAGAAAACGTAATTCACCATAAGGGCCTAAATTATTAGATAAGCTTTTATATGTTCAAGAGTGATTTTTGCCCTTGTATTAAATAGAGGATAGACAGTAGACTGATATCTGATGATGAAGACCTCTGAGGTTCATCTAAACAACTGAGTATAGTTTCAAGTAAAGTGCCAACATTACATATTTTCATTTTCTTCACTACATCATTACATATTAATTGTAGACCTTTTTTTCGAGAATTTTCGGAACACTGTTAATAGAACTGCAGATAAATTGCAAATACATAATTAATAAAATATCCAGAAAGAATCATTTACTTTACCTCCAATCTGATCAAGTCTGGTAATGATATGAGTTTTGATACTTTTACAATGATATCCCGTCCTAAAAGAAAATCATGAAAGCATCTGCCAAGGAAAGAAAAGCAAAGGCTATTGGTTACATACATGTAACACCTGCAAGACCCTGTCTGAGGTCCCATTGAAGAGCAAGGTAACCATGAAAGCCACAGACTAGCACTGGCTCAAGACAAACTTAACTTAAACTACACTTACATGATAGATGAAGATGAAAATTGCAAATTTTAAAGTTCCCATATATATCCAGCCACTGAGTTTTAGCTAACTCTCAAACACCCACCAGTGATACTTCATTGCTAACAAGATATTACATGTACCTACAATAAAAAAAAAAAATAGTTGAACAGTTTACCTAACTCCCAGGCAGGGCAGCGAGGGGTAGGTGGTACACAGATGATCAACAATGTATAGTGATGAAGCTGTTAACCCTGGAAACAAATACAGAAATGTGATATTATCAGTAGCAAAAAAAGCAATCCAGCATAAACTGCTAAATTATTAACTACTTTTTGTAAGACCAAAATGGATGTCATAGACCTCTTATAATGTCATGCATATAATTATTTTGTAATTGGATATTTATGATCTCTGAGTCAAACCTTAACTCAATTAATCAAGCTGTAACTTTTGAGTCATTAGGTTTCTTTTCAAATGCAAAATTGATATGGCACCGTTTTATTATACTATACAAGAAGACCTGTCTGCGAATAGTAAAAATTTTCAAATATGAATTCACAGCTATTGAACAATACTTTCAGTTCATCAACAAGCTGAGACTGTTTGTTACATGTACAATGCTGTGCAATGTGGTTTTAACTTTTTAGTCTGCAGATGTCACTTCTGGTATGTGACCATTTACAAGAGAGCTATCAAGAAATAAGTTCATTGGTAGCAGCCTGACTCCTTTTTAATCAATATTTTCAAAAATTAAAAAATGGGATTATTTTCCTAATTTGATCTAGGGTGCTCTTGCCATAGGAGAACAAGTCTTGAGTTAAATGAGAGTCCACTTTTGCAGTTAAGGGTTACTAACCTATCAACGATAATTTTCCATTGTCCTCACTCGTGTGAAAAGATGTTTCTTTATTTCTGAATGTTTTACCATTGGTAGCATCACCATCATAAACAGTATTTTCTTCTTTGTAGGATGCATGGGTTAAAGCAGTCCGTAGAATGCTTTCATCTTGAAAAGTTAAACCTAGTCTGTTCTTGAATGCAAACAACTCACTGTCATAGTTTTGTCTGAAAAATTCTTTTCTGTCAAAAACTCTGCAAAAAAAAATTATGCATGTCACACATACATTAAATACGTTAAAGAGACTACTGAAAACAGTACAGGTACTCAAGAGTTTTGATCATTAAAACATGAATACTGAACATTATTGCATGTATGAGAAAACTGGAGAGTCAATTAAAAAAAAACTGGAAATTTATTTTAATTCATACAATTATACCTGGACTGAGTGAAAAAATTTTTTGTGACCTTTGAATCAAGTCCACTGCAGCTAATTATGAACTCTAGTCCATAATCAAGTCTGTATGTTTTATTGTACTGAGGTCTGAGATTAGCACACAATGTATGTGACTCATGCCAATATCGTGAGTAAATAATCACTTGCAAAATTATTGTACTCACAGTGGCTGAACACCTTCTCGTTTTTTAAGTCTTTCCTGAAGGTTTCTTTCTCGCCTTCTTTTGTCTCTGTTGCTTCCTCTGTAATATCTCACACCTGTGGCAAAATTACAAATTAAAGTCTTCACAAGATACCGAATGAAATGATAAGAATAACTCCACACACTATAATGTACTTGTTTAGCAATAACTGTATAATTTTACCGGGCATGCAGCTGTGAATCTGAAAGAGACATGTGAATTTTCATTGTGCCAATATGGTGTTCAACAGTGAATGTGCAGATCAAGAAAATATCCATACCCACTCCAAGAAAGGATAAGGGAAATTCTAAAATTTTTTAAACAATTAAAGGAAAGTATGAAACTAAACTGGAATTTCCATGGGGGTGGGAGGAGGGGCAGGTGAAACTAAAAAAACATCTATTTCCTTGGGAGGGGTATGGATTTTTCTCTCAAACAACAAAATTTACATGACCAACAGTATGTCCTTGAGACCTCTGAAACTGTTGTTTCCCCGCAGTGGTATTTTGTGACCCCTCCTTCTTCCTCCTCTTTGACAAGTAGGTAAGTACATTGATAGTCAAGAATTCTTAGGATTTTGTCAGAATGGTGAAGCCCAGCAGTTGCCACTCACAAAGTTGGTCGTTGATTTAATCTTTAGCCACTATGTTAACCTGTCATGCACCTTACTCAAGCTCATCTTCATTTGATGAGTTTACTATGTTAACAGAGGGCACAGAATTAACACCGGCTTGGTGAGAAACCAGTTTTAGCAAAAGAGAGGGGGCAATATTTCACAGCTTTCAAAGAAACCCAATAATGTGTTGCACAAAATCAATCAGGGAGTGAGTGGAGAAGCTGGGAAACAATTGCAGAGTACACTGTACTAAAGATATAGGCTTATAGTTTGATTTGCAAAATTAAATGATTTTTTTCTTGGAATACTCTCGGGAGAATTTGTCAACATGCAAAACTAGTAAGCGAGTTGTGTTATGCAACGAGCTAAAAAAATCACTTGATAAATTTCTAGATTAAAGCCATGAGAACACATTTGTTGATACCTGATACAACAGCAACACTCTTTGTGACGTTGCTTTGGGGGAAAACTTTCCAGTTAGAGCAGCATTGTCTTATTAAAGAGGTACACGCTCTAAGCTCTTTCATAGCAGAGGACGCCATATTCGATTTTTTTTCCTGGGCACTTGGTGTAACAATCATGTATTGGCTGTTTTAGATGCAACACCGCTGATCACGGTTTGTTTTTTTAAAGATATTTTATTCAAGCTTACATGAAGTGGTATTACTCCAGTTACTTGTTCCAGTCCTCTCTCTCTATCGGCTAGTTGGGCGCCATCTTTGCTCTTTTCCATGTCTTTTGGTTGAGTTTCGTGGTATTTTTGTCAGTGATGTGGTTGACAAGAATATTGTGTAAACGGCACACACCTGGAAGGATATGGGGAGGGTAAGAAACTTGAAAGTTATGTATGTTTTGACCCTAAAAGCGAGAGAGATTTCTATTTTGTACCACGTGAAGGACAAGATTTGGAAGGTATAGTGCAGCGAAGAAGTACCGAGATCCAGGGATGAGATGTGAATACATGTACCTATATAACATAATATTAAAATAGATTAAGCAGTTTTATAATTTGAGCAGGGATAATCTTCACTATTTTGTTGTGTGTAGTTTACCACATTTAAACCTACCTGTAGTAATATGTTATAGCTCCAGTAAGTCTTCTGTAGTTCAGAGATGTGTCTGACATGTAAGCTTAATGAGCGGTGTACGAAGGTCATAGGTTTACCTCTTGATTGGAGCACTCTGTGCCAATCTTTTTTACAGTTTTCCAGAAGCGGTTTGGATTGGCAATGTTCTCTTAAAGTAATTGTTGATGGTAGCGCCCTTTTTTTGTTCACAGCATTACGAATCCGCCGCTTCGAACACCGATAAAGTTCGTTTTTTGTTTGACAAGCTTTCTTCCAAAAATTTTCTCTCTGGTGCATCATGGATTTGATTGTACTCGATATCCGTGGGCAGATTTGACCTTGCACCTTTTTGGCTACAAAAGGAGCATGTTTATTGCAGAGCGTGGTAAATACGTTTTTCCAAGCAAGCCAGGCCTCATTAACATCTTGAAGTGATTAAACTTCATCCCATGGGGCAGTTGCTGTTCCTAATTTAATGCAGGCAAGTGTGACAAGTATCCTACAAAAGAAATAGAAGTTGCTTGTTTATTGCCAGATACAATAGGACGTTCTGGGGTTGTCAGTGGAACAAGAGATTTCTAATGAATGTTAAGGAGAGAGACAAACCAAATTCCTATAGGGTCATCCCATGGGTCTGAAAAGACACATTTGCCTAATTAACATTTACTGAAATTGATAGGAAGTACAGGCTTGTACAGAAAATGACTGCCACTAGAAGAAGAACTGAAGTAAAAAATGAAAGAAGAGTAGAGAGAAATGAAGAGCTACTTGCTACTCCTTATTTAACACAGGTAAGTGTAACAAGTATACTACCAAAGAAATAGAAGTCAAGAGGATATTCTGGGGTTGCCAATGGAGCAAAAGATTTCTAATGAAAGTTAAGGCAAGAGACAAACCAAATTCCTATAGTTAAGAAGTCTGGAAGAAGCAGGTTTGATTGGGTCGTAGCTATGACAATAATTTATTGAAATACAAGGTAGAGAATAAGAAAAAACAAATTATGAGGAAAGCTAGTGGCACGGAACAGCCAAAAAGAAAAGGCCAGTACTGACAATGGGTGAGCAAAGTGTCTACTTGCCTATAAAACAGTTGTCTCTTATCACTCCCAACAGTTTGGACATTTGCAAGAGAAGCTAAAGAGAAGTTTCTCTCGTTGAATGCTCTAAGCAACCAGGAGAAGCAGATGTATTCACTGGCCAGTTTCCAACTGACAAATGGGTGAACACTTGAAATTTTAATAGGGGTGGAGAAATTAAAATATAATGCCCCCTGCAAAAATCCCTCTTTCTCACTCACAGGCCATCTCCTCACAAGTGTTCAGTTATTTTATATATTTTTTCATGTTTCCAAAAAGTTATTTCAACCTGAAATTGAAATGGATTACTTTGTCCACAATAGTTCTTTTTTGTGCCTGTAGTCTTTATAAGTATTTATTATGTCTAACTAAATTTTTGGCTTCATATACTTTTATCTTTGGAAAAAACTGGAAGATTCCATGTTCCTTGACTTAAGATTTTCTTGATTTAAGTTTCCTTCTGCACGGGGATGTAAGGTCAAGTACATTTGAATAATTCTTTTCCTTGTGTACATCCTGGTCATCAATCTTCATTAGTTTGCTAACTGTGTCATTAACCTTATATCCAATATCTGGGCATGCTATTTCATTTTTTCTTTGCAGGCTCAAGAATTTGAACATGCTTGGGAAAGGAAGCAGCAAGAGGAGAAGATGTTTCGTGATTCTTTGCGAGCTCACAAAGCTAGAAAAATGGCCGATGTGTATGCCTTTGGACCGAAGCCGGACAAAGCTAAAGCTGAAAACATTTTGGAACATTTAAATGTCTCAAGAATTCAACACGAATAAATCAGTTTATAGTGATATGATCGGCGACTGAAAAACATTCTGGTTTTGAGTTTATGTCCAGTGTATATATATATCTTTTTTTGCGTGGGATGGCAAAATAATGACTGAGAGCATGACGTATTTTTTTTTCCTTTCTTCGTGTGCGACAAAAATTTCGTGGTTTGCGCCTGCCTTTCCTACGTTAGAAGTGAGTAGTTTCCAGTTTGTTAGAACGCTAGAATTCTTTTCGTCATTTAAGAGGATTTTTGTAGAGTTAGTTAATAATTCAAAGAAAAAGAAACAAAGTCAATGCCATGCTGTCGTTCCCCTTTGAATGCGATGCCTTATTTCTCCACCTGTGGCGATGGCTCAAGAACGATGAGCTCTGAGCTGAATGAAGAGCAGCGAAGCAAGGTTGTCTCATTCCTGTTCTTCTCATTCTCTCGCCTCTATCATGTTTTGCAAGAAAACGGCCTACTTTGTGACTTAGCTTTCAACACTGATGTACATCTCTGCAGTAAATTAATAATATGTAATTACCTGGTTTTTCTTAAGATTTTAATTGTGGTATTGAAAAATAAATAGAAAGCCAAGTTCGCAATACTGCCTCATACCTTGATTCAATCTTTTTTCCACGGACTGCGGGCAAGAGATACCCTGCAATTAAGACCACCCTCATCCCAGTTTATAAACTCGTTACGCTCACTGACTTGTTCATCATCGTACCACCGGGTTAATGTGAGGTAGGATTGTCTAATACTTCTAACTGGAGAATTCAAAGGCATTAGTGTCTTGCTCAACACGTCAGGGGATCGCACCAGGGCCGCTCCATGCAGAATCCAAGGACGTGTTAACCGAAAAAACATCGCGTCTTCTACGATAACTGGAGTCCTTTTTAAATCCTTACTTTCCGTACAAATTTACAAAGTTGATTTTAAGCTAACACACTGACTCGACTACCACGTTAATGTGATCAACGATCAGTGTTCTAATTGGCCGTTTTCACACTAGAGACGGATAATCCGTCTACGACGGGTTATCCGTCCATTACGGATAATTCGTCTTAGTGTGAAAACGGAACGGTGCTCATTTTAGACGAATAATCCGTCTATTCTTATCCGTCCGATTATCCGTCGATATAGACGGATAATCGGACGGATATAAATAGACGGATAATCCGTCTCTAGTGTGAAAACGGCCAATAAGAGGGTTCCACTGTTATTCCATCCTCACTTTACAAAGACGTTTTATGGAAAGACAGGCAACTCATAGTTATATACATGTTATGTGCAAACATGTTTTTATTCAGTAGGTCAATTATTTAATTTACTACAAACATAAAACTATTTTACGTGTAAAAACGCATCCGTTTCTGCTACGACATAAAACCTATATAATATAATGTTCCATCAGTTATAAATGTACAATAATTGCACTTTTTACCATACACTTCTACGTTGTAAATGGTCTTTGTTTTATATACTGTTCTTGCTTTAAGCAGACTCATCTTGATAATAAGTATAACTTTATTTTATGTAGACTCTATCTGGAGATTTTTTGATACAAATTGTTTTTTTCTTAACCCTCAAAGTAGTTGCTTCACACTTAGAAACCATCAGAAACTATTTCAATTTTCATGTGTCTAGTTTTGACTATTTAGTGCCAATTGTCAGATTTTTCAAGTGTTAAAAGTGGTTATGAAATACGTTAAGAAATGAAAAAATCCAAAAACCTAAATTAAAACATGACGGGTATCATTTTAAACACGATAGAAACATACAGGGGTGTTTTCTTTATTGCCAAAGTGTTCTCAAATAACCGGGGTGTTTTATGAAATCAAAGGAGATCAAGTTACACCAGAGAAGGCTTTAGTTTCCTTATATTATGATATAAATGGAGTGGGCTTTTTTGCAACGCCCTCGGCCTGTTACATTATTTCTAGCTTCCCGTTAAAAATTTTGAATATCGCAATGTCCGGTTAAAAAATATCCCAGCAGAATGTTCCTGTTCCCCTACATCATATTCATAGTAGAGTTGTTCCTACTGAGCACGCAAAACAAAATCAAACTGTCTGTTTTTCATACTATGGAGAAACATGTTTTTAGTTCCTGAAAGCGTGCTTAGTGGCCAGTCTAAATAAATCTCTCTAAATACAAGCTATTGCCTATAAATAATCAACTGATCCGCTCTTCATAGAGACGTTGATACAACTGTGGATTTTCCGTAAACCATCATCAATGGAGGAAGATTGTCTGTAGAAATAGAAAGTTAAATTAGTCGGACAGCCACTAGTCATAATTAGTACAATTCTACTAGTATAACTAATGCGGCAAATGCTGCAATTTGCATGATTGGCTGAGCCACTCGTACACTATCAGCCATTATAGTTCACCACTAAATTTTCTCCGATTCTTATTGGTTGGAATTGATCACGTGACGCGAAAGTGTTCATCCGCGGAGAGACACTATCAGCCCATAGTGCCCGTCCGCGGAAAATACCCGGATGGATAGTACTCGTCCATGAAAATATTTCTGTAAACAAGCGGGCTTATAGAAAGTAGGCAATTGAAATTGTATTCAAAGAGTTTTTGTTTGTTTGTTTGTTTTTTTCAAATTTTCAATTTGGCTTTCACGGCTTTCATCTAAAAAAGTTGAAAAATTCAATATGATTTTTGAACTGGCGCGCGGAAGAAAATTTTGCGGTGAACAATAAAGAAAATAGAGTGTTTATGTCTCGGAACTATCGGTCTGATAGTTGCCCCTTGGAAATTTGATGTTCTTAAAACTAGGATATTTGCCCTCGACGCTTCGCCTCTCGGGCAAATATTTGCTTTAAGAACATCAAACTTCCTCGGGGCAGCTATCAGCCGATAGTTCCACGACAGAAACACACTATTGTTCAATTAGTATAAATCTACTAGCGTTCTATCACGAAGGCCGTTCTCTGAATGGCTACGCTACTCACTTTCTATTGTTGTAAATAGTGAGTAGCGTAGCAGCGTACGCTGGGGGTCGCTTCTTTGTGTTTTCGAAGTGTCTTTGAAGAGGATTTAGATAAAGTTTTGAATTAGTAGTAGATTTATCCTAAAACAATGAGATTATTCGCTCTCCATTACTATGCGTGATAGTTGACTCGGGCTGCGCCCTCGTCAACTATCACGCGATAGAAATCTCGAGCTCATAATCTAATTGTTAATTAGAGTGCGGTGGCTGTCGATCGTCTACGAAATGGCAAGTTTTTAATGAACATTTAGATGCAAATGGCCAATTAAATTTCTGAGAAGACTAAAGGAAGGACATTAACGGTATTGTTGACTTTAAAAACGTGAAATCATTGCCAAAATAGGTTCGCGCGCGTAAACAATTGCAAATTTCCAAAGAAAATTCAGTCTGTGCGATTTGTTAAAGTGTAGTGTTTAATGTACGTGGAAAAATAATTGGAAGCCATTATTTCCGTTAATTTCAGTCGGCCGAATCAACTATCATCTCATAGAAATCTCGAGCTCATAATCTAATTGTTAAATATGAATTGCACGCACCAAACGTTACTTAGTTCCTAGGCCTGTATATTTCGCCGTCTCGGATACATCACCAAAATTAATTGAACTAGGCAAAAAGATCATAACGTGGACTCACAAGTACGCAGTGCGGACTGATTTTACAGTAAGTTACGAAATGCCGGTCTTGGGGGCGAAGCTACTGTAGGTAATCGCAGAAGTGTTGATAAACTTCATCTACTTCAAACTTCCCTTTTGCTTTGGTTTGGCAAAGAACTTGGAAAAACCAGGATACAGAAAGATGGTAAAGAATTGCACTGTTATACAAACAAGTAAACTAAGTACAATCAACTCCCCCTTGGCCTTGAGGACACCCTGCATCTACCTACGGACATTCCGCTATTACGGACAGAAGCTACATCAATGGCCGATAAGCTGTTATTACCTGAAAGAACAGTGATATCTTGGATAAATTGCTGAGCCATGTTTTCTTCGTGTGGAGGATGGGGAAGGCCGGTAAATACTACAACTAAAAAGAAAAAATAAAATCAAGTCATCACCGTGATCTACCGACACCACCCTGCAAGCAGAGCCTTTTCTTACGGTACATATGCTTAGTACCGAGAAAAGAAAAAAAAAAGATAAAAGAGGCTCTGCTTGCAGGGTGTACCGACACCTTCACAACAACAATTTTTTTCTTGAAAAACTCACTACTATACGCCCAAAATTGAAAAGTACTAGAGACGGAAAGTAACACGCCATATGCATACATGCCATTACTATCAAACGTACTCAAAACAGTTAATAGGTACTGAAAAGTTTTGTAAGTGACTATATGAAATATCATATCTTGATGATACATTTTTTATTACACTGTAACATCGATGTCTTCATACTGAAAGTTTTGTTTTGAGTCTGCGGTCAAATATTCCTTTGTTTTAAAAGGCGAAAGGTTCAATACAAAGTAGAAATGACCCTTTCGCTTCGTTTGTAAGTCAAACCGCTGATAACTACGATAACAACTATTTATTTGCTGCGTTCAGTTTTTTGGTTCAAGGCACGTGAGCACTGAATGATGCACACATGTTTCTCTACTAGCACTGAAGATTAACACGTGACGGTGTTCCAGTAGAAGCCTACCACATGACCACTTTTAATCAACGACGCACAAGGAAATTCTAGCACTAAAATAATACACCTTACTCACATGCTTCTGCAGAGTGAGTTCTAATCAGCTGATTCACTGTTCGATACCAGTCAGTAGCCGGCTGTGTAAGAGAAAATAACAAGGAAACTTTTAGTACAAAATTGAACAACACACATATCCTTTAAGGCGTTATACCAAGCCACATCGCAGGCCAGTGATTTGAGAGTTCACCAAGCTAATCTTTAATATTAACTTTAACTTTTATTTATTTGGCAGTCGGCATATAAGGCATTTCACAGCACTGGGACTGGTTTGATTTCTGTCACCAACGACATCACGCCATCACTGGACAGCGGTGAGAACGTTTTTTTTCTTTTTTGCCGTTAGACTTGTGGGCAGCATTCAACAATCTGAATCATAGTCTGCTATTGCCACGACTGGAGAAAGCTTTTGGTATTACTGGAACTATCCTTCGATGGTTTCATCTATCTTGCTTATAGATCTATATAAGCAGTTTACGAGCCAGTGAAAAAGAGAGAGACAATACTGCTTGGCATAATGAATAATGTGACATAGTTTGATTTTTGAACTATGCAGACTGTAAGCTGGAAGACTCACTTAAAGAATTTACTGATATGAGTTACAATTTATTAAAACAAAAATCAAAATAGACAACTCCAACTGTGACACTGTACCACATAATACTTGTGCATGCTTACTTGTGCTAGCACATAATACTTGTGTAAGTCTTTTACTACACTGGGTGACCGAACTTTTAATATGGCTGCCCCCAAATAATGAAGTAATCTTCCCCTTTTGTTTTAGAAATATTTTTTCTGTAAATAGGTTAAAGAAGTGTCTTAAAATACAACTGTTTCAGAAGAGGTTTTTAAATAATATTCAGGGTTTATAAGTAGTTATATTTTCTTAAACATTGTAATCCGCAGCTGAAAATGTTATATTGATATCTGCACAATATAAATATATCAATCAATCAATCAATCAATCATTATTATTACTACTATTATTATTATTATTATTATTATTATTATTATTATTAGTGTTATTAGTATTATGTGCTAACCCCCAAGCTTACCGCCAGTCCATCGGCGTTCCTTGTCAGAGACAGGCCTTCACGTGTCATGTGAATCATCTAAAATTAATACATTTTCAAAAAAATTACCCATTGGACCTTTTCATGATGAACAAAAGTAATTTCATATCAAAGAAAATCTTTAACAATAGCATAGTAAGGCAGAAACATACGACGATAAAGTAAAAGGAAACTAAACAAATTAAAGATCATTAAGACTCGGAAAGATGGGATCACGAAAAAAGCTTTTGATAAGCTAGGAACTCGAATTTCAAATGCGATGTGCTCCTTTAACCCTTTTTTTTAAATAACACTGATGATGTTTGCGTGGTAGAGCGGTTTTCATTCGAGTGTCGAGAAAACTAATTGGTTTTACATCCACTACGCTACACGATTGGCTAAAAAAATCTCGCGCCACTTTTTCATCCAATCGGAAGTCAAACCAAAGCCAATCGTGACTCGTTCGCACTCGTTCGCACGCTCTTCGCGTCAGCTACATGTAAACACTTCGAGTTTTGATTGGTTCACTGTATTGTCTGCGCCCTTTGTGATTGACTGGAGTGATTACTTTGGTTTTGGATTTACGACGCTCAATTGAGAACCGTGACCGCTCTAAGGATGGACAGTAAAAGTAAAAGAGTTTTGTACCCTGACTTCAGCAGGAATGCGAAGTTCTTTGAGTAGACGTGTGAGGGTTTCATGTTGCGTATTATGGTGATCCTCACCTGCAGTAAACAAGATCAAACAATCTGGCGATTATTTCTTCATCATGTCATGCAAAAAGCAAGTACAAAGCGACAGAAGCGACGTCACAAGCTATTTACAGTTGCTTTATTCAGAGCCACGGAGCTAAGTTAAAAATTTTGCTATATCAGAATCTACCCATTAGCTTTCGAAAATGAAACAGTGAAAATGTTGTCTGTAATTCACAGATATGGCATCTAACGGCCCTATTCTCCCGGAGGAGAGCTAGGCACCAAGAAGAAGAAGATGGCATCAGAAAGCAAACCGTTCTAGTTTCCAGGACTTTGTAATTCATACCATCAGTCTCGACTATCTGCATGACTCGAAGCTTGGATCTAGTTTCCCAGAATGGCACCATGTGTAGAACACAACTCAACTGAAGAATGAGCAAGAACGTGTAGTCATAAGGACCCAGAACCAATCCTGTAAGAAAAAAACAATACAATTACTGAGTTGTATGTCTACACATTAAAGCAACGTGCATGACTGTTTTACTTAGGTAATGCAATGTCATAATGAACGAGTGTTATTAGTTTCGAATATAAAATGCTGTTGAGCGGTAGTTTTCATAAGAAATGAAAAGTACACAAAAATGGGGAAGGTCATAGAACTCAGTGGGATTTGAACAAAAAACCTCCAGAATTGAGCTTCTATGGCTCAATCAATCTGACTAGAAAGATTGAACTCTTTAGTCCTTCAGCCTTGTAAAACATGGCTCTATGCAGAACTAGCCTGTGTCACAGCCACCCCTCCCCCAAAGAAAAAAAATCTATATGCACAACTGTCTTTCACCTTCACCCACTACAGTGGTATTCATCGGCCAAACATCTGAAAATAGAAGCACACAAAAAAGCACATTAAAACGGGATACTACCCTTTTTGCGACAAGAACAAAAATAAGAAGTACTTCAAAAAAGCAAAAAGAAATTTACCGATATATCCTTCTTTGTTAAGTGTGTTTTTGTCCAACTGTGCGAAGCTGTAGAATCAAACATGACAATACCAGTCTGCTATTTGCAATTTCAATATTTGAATACATTTTACTTTTACGCAAAAAAAAAAAAAACATTTTCTGCATGATAACAACAAGATCAAACTTCCAATTTCATCTGCAACGACATCTCCGAAACTCGAAAATGAATCCTCTTGATTTTTAATTTAACTTTAAAAAGCTACTAACAGCGGCACAAGTGTGAATTCTTCATGTTTTCTTAAACAGCCATTCGGATACATTTGACAAATACTTCCCCGCGCCCCCAAACCAATGTTGCGGTTCATTTGCTTCTACTCCGTCTTCGCAGCTGTACAACGATTTAGAAAGCCTGGGCGGGGGTGACTCTAACGAATTAAGCAATCATCTCTAGATGTATTTAACAAGTAGTAGCCAGGGAAAATGATGTCAAATTAGAAGTCTGATCTTGTTGTGATCTTGCAGAAATTTTCTTGGACGTGTCTTTGTGCCCTTGTCGTCGACTGTTGGTTATAAAATGGACATACTCAGAAACAATGTGACCTACTTTCTGGCTATGCAGACATTCTTCCCCAATAAAACAGCATCCTGTGGATATGAGAAGACGAAAAAATAATGGCGTCAGTTTGTCTCACTCCAGGTTTTCCTTAAATGTATGAGTAAAGAAAGTTCGTTGTTTGTTGTTTGCATAAAGGCATCTTAGTGCTATGAAATCAAAGAGACTTCTTATCGTTTGTCCAGCATATGTTGCGTTCGTTTCATGAAAAGTCACAAACGTAAGTCACATCAAAAGCAAGTGTATGTCCAGGTCCATTTATTACTTTCAACAGCGAGAATTTTTATAGACATGATGATCGATGCGAATGCAGCCATAACACTACTGGAAAAAAAAGACCTGGAAAAAATTTCAGGCGTTGAACGGGATTCGAACCCACGACCTTTGCGTTACCGGTGCAATGCTCTCCCAACTGAGCTATCAAAGCCACATGAGAGCGGTCGTGTGTGGGTTGGCCCTTCATGTTCAGTGGACGTAACACTCGGCTCAAGTATATGAATTCCATGGTAATAGATGTCCAATTGCACATATATCACCAGAGAATTTTGATATTTTGTCCCCTGAGGTTTACTGCTGTGTGAGCCATGATGAAGCACGATATAATCTCCTCCAACATGTTAAGAGCTACCTGACACACGGCAGAGCAGAACCTTACCTTGATAATTCCTACATAATCCTTTAAAGTCATTGTCTGATGTCCAGGCTGAGGAAGAGAGGTTTAATGAGAAAAGAAACTCGTACACAGAAAAGCTTGAAGGCGTTTGCATCTCCGCAGCGCTAATGAAATTCGAGGGTAAAGAAGCTACATGCTAACAAATCTGGTACCTCAGGCCCTACCTTGACTAGCAAGTCCCCAACGACATTATTTTGTATGGCATATTATGTTTCGCTTGGCGTCCAATATTAGTTGAGGGTTATCCCTCCGCTAAGCTTCCAAGAAAAATTATGTTATTATACACCAAATTAGAATTAGAACGTTCATTGGCTGAATTTATATACTAGGGAGAAATTACCTTTCGGAGATGAATTAGGCATCTGACACGGATAAATGGTTATATAAGGTATAAATCCAGTGTTTAGATGAGTTACGTAGTCAAATTCGTCTTTGGCTGATTTGTCTTCAAGACTTGCCGACTTGAAGACGAATTTTGCCATAATTCGTCTAAAAACTTAATTTATATCTCGACGATTTATTCGTCTCAGACGGATAAATCGCCTCGGCAGATGGATAAATCGTCTCTCGCAATAAATTCGGCATCGGATAATTCGTCTCTGGTATAAATTCGGGCATTAAAAAGAACAAAAACAGTTCTTTGAGCAGCCAATTATTGTGCATGTCTTACATGTGTCCTGAGTGGTGGAAGCTGTAACTGCACACTCCGGTAGATTTCATCTATAATGCAAACAGCAAAAAATATAAGTCTAGAATCTAAATTCCTCTATCTCAAAATAATTATGGAAAACGTGACAGACGTCGCGCGCAATAAGTTAGTCAACAAAGTACACGACAGCCCAATTATTTCCTACCTTTCCTCTGTCCTCTCATCCACGGAAATCTATGTTTTCGATATATTCCACGAGAAAAACACTCAACAGGCAGCTCGTGATCAAAAAACCCTGTGCGCAGAAAAAGAAGAAAAATTACCTTCATTGATAGATGATTCAACTTAACAACTGACTCAGAAGGTTGAAGTACCAACTTTTCGTGTTTGTGTTATTTCTGTCTCATTCAAAGGGTATCAATAATCTATGGCAATTAATCACCAGTTATGAATAATAATTGTCAATAATTCAGAAAGCTAACAAGGTGAGAGCAAACGTGTTTTCCCAAACCTGGTTTTCTCAAAACCGATCAAACACAATGCTCGTCCTTGTATCTGATAACTTTCTCATCTCTTGTCACCTGCTAGCTTGACCGTGATATGGCAATGATATTGTTTATTAAGAGACGGTCAGTTGAAACAATTCCTAATGCCAAGGGTAAATGCAATCTACGGTTCAAAAATAGCTTCAAAAGTGATTTGGAAGAACGAGGAGCTAGATTGCGCAAGCAATTAGACAAAAAAACTCAAATCAACGTAGAACGAGATCGAAACTGGGTCGTTTTCCTCTACATTGTATAAAGAGTATTTTATATTATTCAACTTCCCAAATTATATTATGAACTATTATATTTTATATTTTATATCTTCAATTTTCAATTTTATATATTACTTTGCACTTTCCCGCCTACGCTATTTTCTTCTATTCACAATTCGCCCTTATGCTGCCTCCGTTTTGAGAGTATAATAAATGGTTTCGCCACACGATCGTTCAGAACATCAATTTTACCTAAAACAAGAGTGTTTGGTTTCATTCCTCCAAGTCCAGAGGCCTACAAACAAACAGGAAAGTGGTTAAGGTTGAAGCAGAAATATTTTATGGAGATTCTTGATATCGTAAAAGTAATATCAGAGATGTTGACTCTTCTTGACAGATCAAAAATTATTCAATTGTCACGTGAACGTGGCCCAGTAACAATATCTCACATTGCCTAGCAACTTCGTATGAAACAATTTCTCGAATCTAACTCCAGCCCACAAAGGCAAATACCTCCACCCTTTGCATGTGAAACTAAGTTTGCAAAGTCGCTGAGACTTTCTTTTTCGTTTTAAAGATTTTTACATTATCACTTAATCAATATTAACTACTTATAACAATAAATGATTGGGGTAAAATATATATATAATTTAATCCAAGAAGTGAAAATACCCTCCTCGACTTGTAACTTGGTTCAGTATCTGGAGGTTTTTATCTGTAATTTAATATCGAAGAACATCAAATTTCCTACCATCAGTAAGTTCTGAGCGCCGGCTCGTATAGCACGTGAAACAGTCAGCTCCACAAACGCTTTTATCTCCGTGCAGTCAACAAAATTCAACCAAGTTGTTACGTTACGCCTTTGCCTCCTCGCAGACTGTAAATACCATTAATCCATCAATAAGTCAATCAGTCAAGCAAGCAAGCAAGGATGCAATGGATGAATGAACGAACGAACGAGCGAACGAATGAACGAATGAATCAGTCAATCAGACAGTTGATAATAAAACAGAGCTTTTTGATCTAACCCATTCTTTTAAATGCTCAATTTTTTTGGATTATCTAATAATACTTGAATGTATGATACATCCCAACACGATAGTTGGTTGTAAATTTCTACATCCACCCTCACAATATATATATAAAAACTAATTACTAAAAGTAAACTAATGTCCTTACCTGGGCATCAAATTCACCTACTTGTACGTGACCAAGGATATAAAGACCACCCTAGGAAATGATTTAACAAAGCTGCCTTGAAATAAAAGTCAAATGGCAAGCCTGGGCAGACATCTTCATTTTATGAACTTTTCTTATGTTTCAAGGTCGTTAAGACGACAGAGTAGGCCAATTTTGATAAATTTAAACTCTGACTTGGCTATTCCTCGACTTCGATACATGTGATTCCTTTCATTTCATTTTTTTAAGTCTTGGAGTCAAGCAGAAGCTTTAATATATCGAAACTGGCCTCTATGGAGTCAACATTACGTTGGATAGTATTGAATGGTCCGGTATTGCACTACATTAAATTCTCTTGCATTGTATTGCATTCACGGTGCAGGATTTCGCATCAGGTTGCGCAGCACAACAGGCTGTAGCAATGTGACACATCAAACCAGTCAGTAGTTGTCTTACCTTCTTGATGTCATTGACAAAGTCGATCAGTGGGTAGCTTGAAAGAGGGTTTGACACTAGTAGCAATACCTGGCAAAGAGAGAAGTGACAAGTTAGAATGCTATAAATTCATGTCTGCCAATTCTGTTCACTGTGTTCAGAGACATGATGAAAAATGATCACTAATGCTTGACATATTACTTCCTAACCTGCGGTCTCCAAAATTTTACATGATCTTTCCGTAGGTCCAAACGAAGAAGGTACTTTCTCACCTGTAGACATTAAAAACACGAAACTTGAACACTTAAATTTCACTAGACTGCAAGCAGCCTCGAATGCTACTCGCTGCTTTGCTGCTCCCTAGGTACTCTGAGACTGATCACAGTTTACTCTGCCACCAACATTAAGGTTGGTTAAAGCTGTACTGCAATGCCCTAACAAAAACTATGGAATAAAAAAAAGATGAGTGTACTTGTTAGCAGAACATAATTTGTAAGATATCTATAATAAGATGTTCGGAACACAAAAGTCTTTGATGGTAAAAAATGGCTGTCTCTGCAACCTTGGCTTTTGTCTGAAGGTTTGTTGTTCTGTACTGCACTATCCACCGGAAAAAAAAAAAACAAAAAAAAAAACACTGAATCAGAGCTACTTGAAAATATATGTTATGCAACGATTCATTAGCAATAAGTGAAAAAACAAGAACACCTATCCACGTTTTTAACAAAATTCCTAACCTTTTCCTCCTCGTTTTGAACTACCGAAAGTTTACAGTTACCTACCTGATGGTATATCAAAGCTTGTGACACATCCCCCCATGGGGTGGGTGGCGCGCGAAGAGAGATCACCACAAACAAAATGATCATCAAAGCTACAAAAGACAAACAGAGATTAAGTAAACGGTAACTGTAACCTTGCCGATGCTTCCGGTCACATTTCCTGAAAATACTTTGGTTACGAAAAATAATCGCAAAAAGTATGTATGCTTTCTTGTATCAAATTATATTCAGTCATAAAGAAACCAACCACTTTGGGCTTCAATAAAAATACACCACTGTAGAAAAAGTAAACATCCCTATGTTCTTATGAGATAATACTTCACGTCTTGTTTGTTATCATAACTGGTATTTCATAAAAGGATGTAAATTATTTTTTTCTCAGTGATAACCTACCCACGGCAAGAGCAGCATATTTGTAATTGATCATAAACATGATAAGAAAACATAGCACAGTGCCAAGAAGAGCTGAAATGAACAAAAATACAATAACCGGTGAAAGCATCTTTCAAAGTGTTGTTTTAATACCAAAGACATTTTTTTCCCATTTTTG
This sequence comes from Orbicella faveolata, assembly GCF_042242905.1. NCBI lineage: Eukaryota > Metazoa > Cnidaria > Anthozoa > Scleractinia > Merulinidae > Orbicella > Orbicella faveolata. Next base: position 3,351,003 of record NW_028301577.1, read on the forward strand.
GGAAACGATTTTCCATGTAAGTTGTCTAATACAGTTTGTACAACTTAGGTACTCTATAACAATTTGTATAACTTTTTTGCACCAATTTGTCCAGAACAAAAAGGAAATGTTAAAAATGTTCAGTGAACCTACATAGCGAAACATTTTATATTTAAGATGCAAATAAGTACAAGGAATCTTTTGGTTACCCCTGTGATGTGACTCAAAACGTACTTTTAATTACGAAACACCTCGAAGGCACCAAGGAACCGCTTGAATACAAAGGATTGGAAGGCAAAATCGTTTGGTTATCTCTGGAACATAACTCAAAGCGTATTGCAAACCCTAAAGTCAGTATAGAACCACTTCGACAACTTTGGCTCATTTCAGAACTCCATGAAAACATGGCAAAATGCACGTTCTCTACTTGTATGACTGTCAATACAGAACATGAGCTTGGGCATATAGAACAGAGAGTGGGGACAACGGTTATAAGAAATCCACTGACCTGTTTGCCACGAGAAATACTGAAATGTTGGTCTATGAAAAATAAAGAAATAATTTTTAATAGAAAATACTCGTAGACACACGTTCTCCAATCTCAGAAGAGCAAACGTATCGTATTTTATTTCGTTATGGTGCCCATAAAATTACTCCTTTCCTTTCCATAACAAACAAAGAAATAAAGAAGTGAAAAGTTCCCAGCCTTATATTCAGCGGAAATAACAACATCGCAGGCAACATAAATAATGCTAGTTATGCAAACATGATTATATTTGGCATCTAGGAGTTGCGAACCTGCACTGCAATAAAACATTAGATGTAGTTACAGTAACAATTTACCTAAAGTTTGGTGCAGATGCGACTTTGAGTGCAAAACAGGCCATGTTGGTAACTCCATATGACAGCAGAAAGAACATACTGACCAGCACAGCTACTTTATTCAAGTTTCCAATTAAGAGGACAATCTATGTTACGAAAAAGGAAGAATGCGAGATGCTTGCATTAACACAAAATAATAGGAGTCAAAGAACTCAGGGACATAATCACTTTTAAAGATTAATTGTTCTTAAAATTAAGTGTACCAAAATCTCAGATCACTAGCACTCCTGAAAAAAGAAAAAAGCATTATATAGAAAATATTACGTTGATAGAGTTATAACGGGGAATGTTCACCATAAGTGACCCTGATCAGCTCGTTAGGAACATTGAGGCTTAGAATGTATAAAAACAATTCGCCAGAAAAAAAAAACTCTCTATTCTTGCTGTAAACATGCCAGTCTTTGTGGCAGGGATGGCTTTGTACAGTCACTAATATTCTGAAAAAAAGTTTTACCTGTACAAAGAACCATGAGATAAGGACAGCTCTCACAGGTTCTCCATTCCTCCGAGTGACTTTACTAAATGGACGCAGCAAGACACCTTTGGAGTGAAAAAAGCAATACATAAATACCTCATGAATGAGGTTTAGTTTTTTTTTAGCTTTCTCTGCATTTGTTTAGTTGACGTGCAAGTACAGTTAATGTGCAAGATTTACCTAGAAGATCATCCTTAGCAAGAGCTTGTAAAATTCGTGAAGCACCTGACAAAAGAATGGTTAATGCAGTCATTCTCTTAAGTTAAGAGGCATAACATTAGTTCAAAAATTCATATGGAAATGCCAATAGTAGGTCAAATGTTTGCTTGGGAATAATAACATACCTATAAGACAGCTGAGAGCTGCTGAAAGAGTGGCAGCAAATGCCCCTACAGTAATTAACCAGGGTACTTTGTTTATCACCTACAATGTGCAGACAAGAAAGAGGGAAAGTTATAAACTGCACATAAGCTTCAATTTAACCACCCATCTAACAATATATAAGTCTGCGATTACATAGCTTAACTCGTTCTTTTAAGAGAAAACAAAACATCAACCACAATGATTAACATGACAATGGTGAATGGCTATCAAATGAACTACAAAATCGTCTTCAATGAGAAATGTAGATCTGATTCCGCTGAAGACCAATTTACCTCAATATAGTTGTAGTTGTTTTTAAGTAAAGGTCTTGTACAAGTAGCACTGGTAAAAATCACTGCAGAAAAATAAAACTTCTTAATATTGATTGAGTAATGTTTTTAAAAACGAGCAGCAGTGTTTTATCCGATTCAAAACACAGGCGTAGCTAAGTGTTTTAAACCCGATAAAACACATGCTGCGAGTTTTTTGAACAGATTCACACATTTGTGTTAGACCTACTCATTTGTAGAATAATCCTTGGGTTTATTATTACTTTTCTGGAGAAAATCGGCTGCAAAATTTAGCTGTGTCTTTATCAAATTTAAAGACGCTCATTAAACATTCATTTCTTTTGTATTTCCTATATAACTTATTAAGTGTAAATAATGTGAGCAATACATTTATCTTCACTCAAAAGACTCTTTTTTTAATTGCTTATTACCTTTACATTCATAAAAAAATTACATTTTCAGAGAGGCCTTTTGTACGTATTGCATGATTTCATATTGACTGGTTATTCTTGAGCTAGAAATATACAATTATTCCTCAACCTTGGCCAGAATTTAGCCCTCACCCTACTAATTGCTAGAAAGTGCTCAACTATAATTTTTTATTCTCCAGCTTATTTGAGCAACAATGGCTAAATTGGAAGGAGGAAATGCAAAATATGATTGCGGTATATGAACTTTGGTGTCACAGTGATAGCAGTTACTGTACATCCATAACAGTTCAAAACACACACTTGGCATTGGTGTAGAAACTTGGTGTTTTAAATTATTATCTTAAGTTTATATATTAATCAATTTAAATAAATTATTACTATTAGCCAAAATGGCACTCTGCTCGAATTTCATATTAAGTAACCAAAGGCATAGAAAATTGAAAAACATTACCAGTACCGTTATTACATGCAGATTGTACATCTCAGTTAGTACATATTATAATAATTATTTCTTCATAATTAAACACGCAGGCAAGAAAAATGGACTTACCTAAAACAATGTACACAATAAATGTAAAAAGACTTGCTCCTAAGGTACCAAATGGAATTGCATAACCAGGTCTTTTCAAGTCTCCGGATATGTTGGCACCGGCTGATCAAGAAAACAGGAAACATGTATCTTGCATTAACTTGACAGAAAGCATGAGGAAATCTTTTGATTTACATCTATGTAATGAGCATGACAGTGAACAGTTCCACATTTACTCAATTGTACAAACCATAAAAAGGTAATGGTAATTAAGTCTACAAGCCAAGTGGCCTATCAAGCTGGAGCTAATATCCTGATTTCTGTAGCATGAAGTGACTACATGTAGGAGTATTTCTACTCCCCCCTGGATGGGACACTAGTCCATCCCAGGGTTACCCCAAGCATTAAGGTCGCCGGTACCCATTTATACACCTAGGTGGAGAGAGGCACTCTGAGAGTACAGTGTCTTGTCCAAGAGTACAACGCAATGTCCCCGGCCAGGGCTAGAACCCAGACTGCTTGATTTTGAGATGAGCCCACTAACCATGAGGCCACCATGTACACCCCCCCCCCCCCCACCCCAACTTATACAAACCATACCTTTCACTAACCAAGTTTGAGGTCCAAACTGTAAGATACAGACACATTTTTTTTTTTCACTTTGATTTACAGCCAAAACGCAAAGTATATGGGAAAGGAAAAATAGAAGGGAAAAAAACCAAGGATATGTAGTGTATGTACACATTGAGAAGAGGTTAGTAAAATATTTATTTTTATTAACTCCTCAGTACTGTGTATCTGGCAAGTTCAGAAAACCATTTCACTTCAGGTACAACTTACTGTACAGTAGAATATGGCCATAAAAATTCATCTGTTACAGCATGCATAGTAACTGAGAGACAATGTAAGCTTGAAGATTTACCTCTTAACTAGCCAAGCACAAGGGCCATATTGGGGAATATTGGCCCAAGGTTGTGACAGTATGGACCAAGTGCAGTGAGGACTGTGCAAAAATGACCCAGGGCCAATATTCCCCAGTATGGTTCAAGCAAGCCAGTTTAAGGGCCCATTAACCGATTTATGCGTGCGCTCGTGCGCGTTGCTAAGGAGGTGAAATTTCACTTCCGGTTACTATGTCAGCCTGAGCGCAGAAAATAATAATAACTCAATAACTTCCAAATTCGCTCACATTTTAGATGTTTTTCTTTGTGTTTCACAAAATGCAAAGTAAAAAAAGTACAAGCAAAGACAAAAAAAGAGAAAGACAGAAAAACAAGAGCAATAAAAAGAGAAAAACTAACTCTGTGTGGCTTTGTTTGATCTCACCGAAGTGAGCTGGAAGTGTAAATTGCGCACGCGCTGATAGGGTAACTTCCAATATATATCGGGAGCACTTCCGGTTTCTTTAAATGCTAAAGGAAACGCGGTTTTTCTTTAAATCCAGCCTTTTTTTGACGGATTTCGATTAAAACCAACGTTGGAAACATAGCTATGCATTCCTTTTTCAACATCATGCTTTTTTCAGAAAATTACGCACTTTTAATATTTTGAAATTCTCTCAAAATCTGACCTTTTAGAAATGAAACAAAATCGATGCATACCGTAATGAGGATTTAAATTAAAATATTAAATCAATGAAAAAAATTCCGATAAAGTAATTTGCCTGGGAGCCTTTGCGTTTTTTCAGTATTAGTCACATGACCCTGGATGTGGCCTGATGACGTCATCACTAGTGTTGCTGATCATGAAAAAGTTAAAACACATGAAATAACTCTGAAGTGACTAAAAATGACGAGGTTATATGAGAATAAATTTTCCCTAGCAACGGCTCGAAAAGATTGGTTAATGGGCCCTTAAATAAGTTAGTAAGTAGTTATAATTACATGGCAGTCAAAAACAAAAAATTCACAGCTTAAACTGTTGCTATGGAAATGGTCTGTATGGCAAAATTCTGTCCAAGAAAGAACCAATCAGAAAGCTTGGATTTAACTTGCCATATGATAAACAATCAAATTTCTCTATAAAGTCTGAGCCTAAATCCATGTAGTGAATTTGTAAACACCATCCATACCCATGATTCCAGTGACACCATTAAACAGTACTCCAAACACTGTCAATGCATTTTCTTCATGACCTGTTGTATAGTCTTTACTAAAGCCATGCTGCAGAAATAACCATTAATCATTTAATTAGTGCGAGGAGTGGTGGTCTAATATGGGAAATCACAGTGTTGAACTATTAATCAAGTGGTCTTAAGGTTTGAGTCAAAGCTGGGGTCATGGTGCTGTGCTCTTCACTCATAGTCCCTCTCTCCACCAAGGTTTATAAATGAGCAGGCAGGACACATTATTAATAGTATCCCTATCAGGAGAGGGTGGAGTAAAAATGCTCAGAGTCACTTCATTCTATTGAAACTGGAGAGAAAACACTGACCTAATGGACTACAGGGGTTTAATGCTGACCTTTGGATATGCAAAAAGTAAAAAACTTACCCACAGATTGCTGGTAAATGTTTTATGTTTCCAGCCTGTGTAATTGTACGAATCATTCTGCCAGTGAAAAAAAAAACAACCAGGAAATAATTCCATATCAAACAAGATAATGGGTATCAACATCAGACTGAATACATACTCTGTCATACATCTAATCACTCATCATTTCAGGGAAACCAATAAGCCAATTTGGACTGCCAGTAGATATTTTGCAGACAAGAACCCAAGCATGCATAAAATTATACTACCCTGCAAAAAAACTGCCACACTAAGGAATGTACTGTACCTTATGTTTAATATTTCCGGCTCCTGGTGATATGTGATCTTTATGATGCATGATCAGGAAACTGACCTAGCACAAATGTATAGAATGTTACAATGTAAAATCGTAATCTTATGATAATTAAACCTCAGTGGGGAGTAACTCCTATAAAAAAAGGACAAAGGTGAAATTTTGAAAAGAACCCCTAAGAGTTACCAAGATCGTGTTTTGTGGGCATGACTTGACTTTTTCTCACCCCTAAGAACTAGTTCGACAACAACACATTAACTGAAACTTTCATAATTCTTAGTCGCATTTAAGACGATTGCTTGGTGGTACTCTCTACTTATAAAGCTGATCATCAAATATCTCCTGCCATATTTTTTTCAGCTCAATACCCTAAAGGGTGCCCCAAAACTCCCAATGTGGACCTTACACTGTACATGTACGAGACTGAATACCCCAAGAGGTAACAAAACCACTTTTTTAACAATACCCCACTCTGGACACCAACAGGAACATGCATGCAAACACAGGCGGTGATGTGGTGACGGTCAGTCGAAAAAGAACTGAGGAAAAGAACGAGTCTCACCTGGGGTGAGGCTGCAAAGACCGCCCAGGACAGGGAACATTGGAGGGACCTTATGGGGACCTACAGGGAGGACTACTGTAGGTAAGTAAGTAAAAGGTACAATGAGCATCCATTCCCTATTCTTTTCATATGGGAGTTCCCTCTGGAATTAAACTAGTTAAATAAATGCAATATTAAGAATTATATGTCTTACAATATATCCCCTACTCTTGGGAAAGCAAGCTCAAAAGCAGTAAAACGTTATTGCAGGTAGTCTGTTGTCATTGTAAAATGGTTTTACTGTTGACTCAGGAACCCTCAAAAACTTAGTTTCTTGATTTCTTTGAGAGTTCCTGAGTCAACAGTGAAACCATTTTAAAATAGTTATCAGGAGTTTATTCCAAGTTTATCAGGATGTGGGAACAAATGGCCAGATATAAGAAAATAAAATGGTGTGCTTTCCAATCAGGTTTATTTAGTAACAGCTCTTATATGTACAAAGAGCAAAACTGGATCAAAATTTCCAACATAGCAAAAAGTAACACCTGTAGGGAACACTGTATGAAACTAAGCAACACAGGAGAGGACTACTGCAGTAGCCTAATAAGATAATGACTCCAATGAGTGACTAATCATTTCTGTTTATAGCACTATATACTCTATGTCTGCCAAGGATTCTGGAATTCTAGAGAGTTTTGGCTCTTAAAAAGTCTTATTTAGACTTTGACAAATTAATGAGGTTCAAGTCATCAAGGATAAATCTAATGTATAAAGAACAGCAAAACAAAAAACAAAAAAAAAAAAACAATAAAAACTTTAAGTTGTGAGAGGTTTGAGATATTGAGGGACTCAGCATCAATATTTAAAATACTAATGTCAAAGGATTTGCAGGTTTTCTCATATCCACAAAGTCTTGGCTCTGGTCTCAGCCAATCAAAAATTCTTATTCACTGGCAAATGGGTAATTAAAAAACCCAAGAATTAGAACAAGCAGGATCTAAGCTTTACTACCCCTCATTCTTCTTGCAGCATTTCCACTCTTGTTCCTAGGCACTCCCAAGAGTGCTAATGTTAGCAGGCCCCTAACAAAATGTGTCTCCCTGAGAATCCAACTTATGATCCTGAATTGTTTTATGCCATCACTAGCTTACAGCGCATATCTCTTGAAGTGGCTCAACATTATTTGGATGGTAAAAATAGTTCTGTAGTACATTGTACTATATACTTACAAATGAAGATGCAACAGCAACCAGAACAGCTAGAAAAATTATAAAAGAGGTCTTTGCGAACATTCCTGAAACAGAAAAGAAAAAAAAGCTTTGAATTATTACACCATTACAACAGTGATGCATAGAACAAATTGTAAAATTAACAATAAAGTCCTATGAAATGTTATTTGTCCAGTGCTGATAATTATTATCAATACTGGTATGTTGTAGCTCTGTCTACTCATTTGTCTCTTCAAAACAAATCTTATTTTAAACTTGATGCCATCAAGTGTGATCAACTGGAGACTAGAGACTAAAGAGAACTAACATTTCATGCAATTTTTGCACTGATAAGCATTAGTCATACTCAAACTTTTTATGAAACTTAATCATCAAGTGAACATTACTGGGCGTGAAAAAATGTTTAAAACCTTATGAATCCTAAATTAATCAATCTAACATTTATTAAATAAATATTAAAGTAAACTAAATAAACTAAATGACGAGATTTGTGTAGTAAACTGTTTACAATACCTGCACCAATCAGGCACACTAGTAGACACAAAAACAGGACTAGTGAAGCATATCCAAATGAATACCACCTGCCTTCATACAAAACTACACAAGGAGTTAAACTTTCATTAGTCAAAGCAAGCACATGTCTGATTAATTATCAAATTATGCAGTTTGAGTTTAATAAACAGTCTAACTATTTATTATTATTACCAATTAATAGTTGACTCAAATGCAAATGAAACACCTTCCCAAGTGGTTATAAGTGCACCAGAATCTGCATGGAGCAGTATGAGCATTAGCATGAATGCTGGCCAGGATTGCAAGTTTCTATATATAAATATATTCATTTCTTTTAGGATTGCAGTGTTGCGTGTTTGTGAATTCCGTGACAAAAAAAAAATGAAATTCACAACTTGCTTACTTTGATCATCAAAATGTAAATTATTCTCTTTGCTCACGCCATCATTACATCATCAGCTCGTGCTACATGTGGTTCTGCGTTTTTTTCAAGTTATAGAAACACGATAAACCAACAAGCATGCAAATTTTCTTTGGACTATTTTCTAAATGTAATTATTGCCACAGGTAGAGTTGAACTACGATTACATCATGGTATCACTTACAACTTAATGCGTGGGATGAAGAATGACGGCCAAAGTTATTCAACAAGGCTTCAACAAAACCTACAAAGACACACAATAAATGACTGTGCATGACTTGAACCCTACATGTATCTCAGACAGCCTGAGATACATGGGAGGAAGAAAGAAATGTCATCTCTAGTACACTTGAAGGTGATCCAGTTGACTGAGGAAGGATTAAAGAATTGTTGTAATGTTGATGGCCATTCCTGCCAGTGCTCACTCCCTGACAAAAGGAAATTTTGTCATGGCAAATTGACAGGAGTTACACCATCTTGCATTGTGATTGCAAAACTCGAGGGAAGTTCACTTTAAAAAAAAACTTTCAAGCACTTTTTTGGTGTACTCTTAATGGCAGTTTGATCCCTTGAAGAAACAAACCAAATGGAACACCCGAGTATCCTACATGTAGTTTTTAGCTTAATATAACAAGCTGCTCTCAGTGTGAGCTTGTTCATCCTGTGAGAAGCCTCATTATCTGCTGCATTTAAGTACTAATTACAAGTGTTTACTAACCTAGGAGATAGAGAGCAGATGCAAAGATGTTTGCGAAGTAAAAAATAACTCCAATAGAACCACCAAACTCTGGACCTAATGTTCTACTGATCATATCTGTTGCCAGTTAACATAAAATACGCTACCAGTATGTCATACACTTGATGCATTGCAAATGTGCATTTCCAGAAAATATCCATACTTCTCTGGTCCCTATGGACGGAATTATGGTAGGATTTCCTTGGGGTGAGGTCAGGGGGTCGTCAAGACCAAAAAAATTGAAAGAAATGTATCAAGATTACATGAAATTTCCTGAGGGGTGGGATGTGGGTCTAAGAAAAAAAATCCCTTCTATGGGGGAGTTATGGATGTTTTCTGTAACTATACAATATATGTAGAATAGGTTGTCAATAATTATGTTGTTTCAACTGCTTCATACACGCCTTAATCAGGTGATTCATGATCAGGAGATCAATTGCTTATGAACACAATGACTGGAGGCATGGCAGTTGATATACGTGTACAACTTGTATCACACTCAACAACTCAATGAACATACTTTATCATGAATGTGACAAACAAATAAATGTTCATCCATCTAGCTACCTTGATACTGTACTTAAGATACAAGTTTAGTAATGATGAACAAATCTTAAAACACAGGTTCACATGCACTCTCTGGTCTCCTACTGTATCTATAACAGAACAAACCCATTAGACACTGTCTATATAACACACCTGTCCAGATGAGTACACAATTGTTCAAAAAATTTGACATTAAGAAGGATACAGTAGGCTCCACCCTCTTTGACTGCACCATTGGTTGCAATAGCTGAGATGGATAGCACTGTTATTCCTACCACAAAGTATGCCACCACAAACATGCCAATTGATATAACTAAACCAGCCTGAAGAATAAATCCTTCAATTGAAAATTAATCAATAATAAGCATTTTAACCCTCCTCCCCTCTTCCTCCCACCTCACCCCTGCACAAAAAAAAAACAAAAAAACACTCAGATGTACTCTTTACTAGACATTTTTTTTAGTACCTAGAAGGGAAGGTTTCTCAGGAACCAATGAGTACTTAAGCTGATTAGTTGTCAATTTCAATATTCCTGGATGGAAGCAATTTTGACTGTTGAAGATTGTTGGAAGATTTGGCTCTATATCAGCCAGCAAAGAAAGTGGCATCTGAGAGCCTGTGGTCATTATGTATATTTTCCAGTTGGGCTAGTTGATTCTGTTTGTCTCTTGCACAGTGAGCAAGTGAAGTTTCTTGAGAAAATATCTGAGGAAATTAAAATTACAAATGTACTGTAGGAAATAATTAAATTTCTGTTAACTCATGAGAATGTCTTTTCAGTTTTGGGCTAGCACAAGTCATCTTATTTCCACTTGCCCAAAAGGGTAAGCCCAAAAATTTGTTGCATCCTGTATTTTTACGTCTTTATTTAGTGCATATCCATTGATCTCCTAGCTCAGTTAACTCATATGATGTACATACCTGGCCAACAATAAATCCAAGGCGTAAAAACAGAATAACTGAGAACATGGACAAAGTGACCGGCACCACAACACCAAAAAATGTTGACAACTTTTTTCTATTGTCTGGTTCTAAAAATAAAGGAATAAAACATAGAGTCATGAACTTGTAACTGAATAATTGAAAAGAGTTATAATTACTATAAATTCAGCTCACTTACAATACATACAATGTATGATTGCAGGTCACCCACATGCATCAATGGTTTGAAAGGATTACATAAAGGCTGCTTATCGACCAGCTTTTTGGCTTTTTATTGGCCAGCACTTTCTTGAAGGAATACAAAATGTATTTTATACAGGAGTACTAACATTTTATCAAAGGAAGGTCATCAAGAATTATTAGTTAGGCAAAGGTAAACTAGCTGCTGCATGGTGTTCCTTTAACAGCCCGGTATGGGGCAAACTGACCTGCTGTGAGGATGATTTTGCCTGCCTGGTTTGACAATCGAGGGAAATTTTCTTATAAAGAAGTTCAGATCAAAAAGTTTTACCTGCCTGTGAGAACCAGTTACCCTTCTGCTGTAAACTTTAATGAGATCCCTGGCTGCTGCACTCTTTCATGCTTGGACATGTACAGTAATTTGATTTTTTCTGAGCAACATTTCAATCACTTTCAAAGTTGGTTTTGGTGAGGTACAAGTAAATCCTTTTCTGTATTCATTGAGGGTCCCCCATAGGTTTGGCGGGATGCGGGATTTGGCTTTTTTTCGCTGTGATATTTGGGATTTGAGCTGAAAACTGGGGCGGGAAGTGGGAATTGCAATTATGAGCGGGAGTGGGATTTCGTGTTTTTATGGGGTTGGGATGTGGGATTCGCAAGGGGAACAGAGTGGGATTCAGGATTTCAATTCTTATGTGACCACATACATTGTTATTGACCAGCGCAAAAACCACAAGCTGGCAGAAATGAACCTTTTGTGCATATAGCTGTGTCTACCCTGGGTACCAGAGGTTTTTTCTCTGTGTACCCTGTCAGGTTCTGTCAAATGTACCTATCCATTATCGCTTGACTACGTTAGTATTATGAGACTGTATGAGGTCTTTAAGTCCTATTCAATCATTTGTTTTGACCTCTGACGTCAATGACATCTACCCATTTCAAACATTTTTGATGCTTGCATTTGTAATCTTGGCCCCCCAATCCTTTCCAGTTCTTCTAGTCTTTCGACCTTTTCCAGAGTGCCTGGCTTGTTTTGGCCAGAACAGCCACACCGAATGGTGATAATAGTGATTTACTGAACAAAGTATGTAACATTACAAATTGGGTCACCATATATTATGAAAAGGATGAGCGAGCAGGAATGCCTTCCTTCAAAAAGAAAAGTTCTGAGGCCAGATTTCAAGGAAAGTGAAGACACTGAAAGCTTTGATGGAAATTGTCAAGTGTGTTTATGGGCTTTCTCTTGAATATGGAAATGAACAATCATTTTCTTTCACTGATATGTGGACAAAAAAAAAAAAAACAAAAACAAAACAGTAAACTGTTTACAGAAAGAAACATTATAATCGTTTGTGCTTGCTTATCCGGTACCCATTGAATTCTTTTTTGATCTCTTATGCGATATCTATTTTTAAAAAGTTTCTGTGTTAATAATTAAATCAATTATTAATTTAACAAATTAATAATTAACACAGATATGTCTTTGAAAAGTGGGTGGGATCGGGATTTCCTGGCAAAATAGGGTAGGAAGGCGGGATTAACAGGAAAAAATGGGCGGGAAAGCGGGATCTGAGACCCCTCCTGTGGACCATCTTCATTTGATTGTGTGAGAACTGTGAATTAGCTTTAGGAAACATCATTCATCATCACTCATTCCATACAAAGGGAACATCAAACTTGGGAACAATGAAGTTCTAATTAGTGCTGCATGGAAAAGATTGCAAATTATTCTGATTGATGTGTGAATTTGCTGAGTTGTACAATTTCCATGGTAAAAACTTTCCAGTAGACCTTCCAGTCTCAAGCAAAGTCATACTGTAAACACATGACATGACACAGGATATCCTAAACTACTGTACGTTCACTGTATGGTTCAGTGCTTCTTAAATATTTATTTAGGACTTACATGTACAAAGAACTCTTGCATTTGGAAGCCTTTTTTAAATGACTTCCATAATAGGGTAATTGTATTCTGTTCCTGGCAAGACTCTTTTTTCTTGCAGTCATGGTGCTAATCAGGTGAACAAATGGCTGCTGGTAAATTAGTATGAGGGGCTCAGCAGGAAAATACTAAAGCAGACTAAATTGCACAATCCTGTTATGCTACCAAACTCTGAATTCAAATTCTTGTTTATTTTAACCCATATTGTTATATATATGTAATAAATTATATGTATTTTTTAGGTGGGCTGTCTAAGTATGGGGTTTTTGACTCTTTTATGGAACATCCTTAAATGTAATTTCTGTATTGTTAGTTGTCATTAAATTGTGATAAATGAATAGAATATTACATGTTAAATAGCCACCAGCCTGATAGGTACACATTGTAGGTGGGCTCAAATGCTGGCTTTACCTACCATGATGTACATATTGAAGTACATAGCAATGACTGTTTTATCCAAGGGGAAAGAAGTATTAATAGCATTCCCATCACAGAATAATACATTACCTTCAGTTATAACAGGTAAACTTGTTGGTGACCTTTGCTCTTCACCCTCACCAAAATGTGTCATTGGATTGGTTAACATCACAGAGTTACCTCAATTATTGCACAATAAGAAAAATTACTTTTCTGGTGATAGTTCTGTACACCCGAGTGCAACTCACAGTTTCATTTGTGCCTTAGGCTATAAAAACATGCTCTATATGTACTTCCCTATCCATGAAAAATAACTTGCAAGCTGTACTTCCAAAGCATTATCAAAATCAAGAACCTGTATGTAGAGAGACAGCTGAGAAGAAGCATGGGGGAAGTAGGAATCTAATTATCTAAAAGAGGGAGAGATACGTGAAATATAATTATATGGTATCTAAGGCATGTGAAACTCCTTCTACAGGTAATCATCATAGTTGATGGCTGTTGTGGTATATGAGAACAGGGGTTATATATTTTTATCAGAAAAAAGGTCAGAAGAAATATTACAGTGGGAACTGAACCATACCATGCATAGCCCCTTTAAGCAGAATTATACCTCAAATCCCGTTAATTTATGGCTCAATGTCCAGCATCCCATTAATTCCAATTGCAAAAATTTAACGATTTTCTTACTCTACTTCCCATTCTATCTGACCTAAATGCCCCATATCCCATTTATTTTCGTCCCCAAATATCCTGTAGTCCATTAATCTTTTTAGCCTAAATTTATACCCCATATCCCAAAATCCCCTAACATAGGGCCTCAGCTATATATGTAACCATTTGCATGAGTGTGAGAGAGGAAATTCTTCCTTGGTTCCCCAGGACTTGTAGGCATGACTAAGTGTAACATGAGAGGTTTCCACCCTCAGGTGTGAGGGCGAGAGTTGGCAGGTATCCTAAGCTTGGATGAGTGCATAGGCCAATGGGACCCAACCTTTCAGCCTTTACTCTTTAACTTTAACTTTACTCTTTAGTGAGACAACTATTAGTTTAACTATTTAGTCGCGCTATTACTGTACCCAAATGAATATTCTCGGGAAAGAGTAAGCCTAAGCTCAGTTGAGCTTTCGAACAGGAAAACGGAAATAAGCTGTGTAAATTGGTCACGAGAAGACAGAACATAATAATACAATGAAACAATACAAAATACGAAGTACCTTCCGCGACCGACGTAACGTTCTCAGCTTCTTCTGAAACACTCGCCCAGTTAGACGCAGAAGGTAATAAAGAATACCTTCCCATTGCTGGTCTAAACGGGCTACCAGGCAAAGAGACATCCATTTTGTTGCTAACCCTCGGTTTGACTGAGCACAAGTTACTCGGGAAACTGGATCGAGCCACTACTCGGGTAGTTCCCAGGTTTTCGCTGGTTTTAAGATGGCGCCAGGTCGAAGGTAAACATGGTTGTGTTATTCTTTGTTCCAATTCACAATTTTATGCTTCCCAAAAGGTAATAGCCAGTGTGTGATAAATTATTCGCTGGTAGAATTTTTCAACGTTATTTTCTAGTTTGTTTCTTTCATTTCTTTGCTATAGTCATTTCGAGACTGCACAGTTAAAAATACTAGGCCTAGGCTTCAAGTATTTTGAGCACTGCCAGCAGTGGAGTGTTATTATTTACGGATTTAAAACGTTCACAGCGTATTTTATTGTATTTTATTGTACAGTACATAACTGAGGAAAAAAATTAGCGCTCTAGCTACTCATCCACAGGGGAGGGTTGCAGGGAGGGTCCCTGGGAGGGGAGGGGGGTGGAGACATGTCTAAGATGCTTCTAAGCATCATTTCAGCAGTAAATGTAGTGTAGTTTTATTAGATAGCTCTTCCATCTCCTTGGGTTCTACTTGAAAAATATCTTCTTTCCATTGAATTGATACTAATCAGTCACTAATGATTTTTTAGTGATAGGTAAGTTGGAGGGTTTTATATTTTTTTGTTAGAACAGGGCCCAATCATCCGGGACAAGTAGATATCCCTGCCAGGCAAGTGACTTTTTATTCTCACTTGCCTGATGGGCAAGGGATCAGGTAAGTCCTCTACCAATGAGATAAAAAAAGAGCAACCTGAGACTTGCTCAGAGGAAGCACAATTTGAGAGCTAATTGTCCAAAGAGCAAGCTGGAAGTCAAGTTGTTTTTAGCCCTGTAGATGGCAGGAAGGAGAGAAGGGACTTCTTATGACTCATTGCAAATGTTTGTTTTAGAGGTCTATGACTCACACTTGGTACCTAATTATTCAGGAGAGGGCTGGAGAACTACTTACACTAGCAGCCCATTTTTCTCTTTCTCCTTCTTCTCTCTTCCTCTCCCCTCACTTCTCACTACCCCTCTGACCATACCACCCACCCTCCTTGACTTTGCAAAGTTATAAAAAAGTTACACTTTTACACACTTTTACTATTCTGCAGAAATCACCTTGATGAAACAATGTACTGGCAGCAACCAATTTGAAGTATGATTTCTCAACTAAGAAATTTAAGGTGTCATCACCTTCGCTGTCTTCACCTGGTTCATCCTCGACACTATGCTAGCCTTCAATCAATCAAACCTAAGGCTGTGGCATTTGACATGGGTGGAGTGGTGCTCCCTTCTCCATTGCCCTTGATTGATCAGTTTGAAGATAGTCATGGCCTACAAAGAGGTTCTATTGCCTCAGCTATCAATGCTGGTGGCGAGAGAGGTAATTAAATGGACTTATATCGTTAACAGTAAGTACACCGTAAAGGTAGGTATAGTCTACATACAGGGCAAATGGCCCATCAGGCTGGAGCTTATCTCAGTTTCTGTAGCATGAAGTGACTAGGAGTATTTTTACTCCTCCCTGGATGGGAGGCTAATCCATTGCACGGTTAGCCCCAACATTAAATTCACCAGTACCATTTTGCATTCCTGGGTGGAGAGAGGTACTGTGAGAGTAAAGTGTCTTGTCCAAGAACACTACATGTACACAATGTCTCCAGCCAGGGCTTGGATGGGCTCAAGCCTGGGCTGTATGATCCAGATCGAGTTGAGTGCACTGACCATCTCCGCATTGTTATTAAAAGTGTTAATGTTTAATTAACCTGTGCTCACTCACTAACTCATTTAAACTCTTTCATGCTAATTTACATGCATTGTCATGACTTCTGCCTCCTTCCTCCTTTTAATATCAAACTACATAAATGTGTGCAAGGGAGGTTGTCTCCAACAGTCCAGGGCTAGTTGATTTTGTAGTCAGGCTAGTCTCACCTCACAGGCAATTAAAATTTTTTCTGGAAGATGTTTGAGTAAATTAAAATAATTTGTATAAAAATTACTTATAGAGGTATAATTATTGCATTCATTTAATTTCAAGTTAATTAATCATGCTTATTACCAAGCAAAACGTTTTCTTTTGGGGGCGGATGGAAGGGGGCAAGGGGCTCCTCCCATGGGTGGACACCTTCAGGAAGTGAACACGTAGTCACATAATACAAGCCTCATACAAATGCGGCATCTTTAACCTTCCATATATATATAAGTAATTACTTTCCATTAAAGGACACTTTCCCAGTCCCACCTCTGGTTCAACTGTACTTACAGGTGTCTGGGCACAGTTAGAATGTGGAACTCTCCTACCAGGAGAATTTGCTCAGAAATTTGGAGACGTCGTACAATCCATGACCCAGCAAAGTGTAAACATGACGGAGCTGTTACCAAGCATTCAGACAGCAATGTTTGAGCCCTATCCTGAGGTCCTAACAGCAATTCAGTGCATCAGAGCAGAGGGCTTAAAAACTGCCTTAGTAACAAACAACTGGTTGATGGAAAATGGAAAGTCATTTTGCCCGGTAGATGTGGAACATTTCGATGTGGTGAGTTCTTTATTTTATGTTGTTTTTTTTTCTCTCACTAGCAAGCACTGTCAACCCATTTTCTGTTTATTGTCTTCCTGCTGAAAAGAACAAGAGCAGCTGCTTTCCTGACAAGCCTATAATCATACAACTGTGTTTGTTTCATCTTTCTCCTCTTCTTCCTCCTCATCCTGCTCTTCCTCTGCCTTCTCCACCTGCTGACCAACTCCCTTCTCTATCCTTGTTGTCCTTCTCCTTGTCCTTACCCATTTCCTTCTCCAGACTCCATCTTTCTCCTTCCCTCTTTTGCTCCTCTGACTCCCCCCCTTCTTTCTCCAACACCTCCTCTCTTGTTGTCTTTCTCTTCGTCTGCCCAAGTTGTTTTTGATCAAATCATGTCTGGTTTGAGTTGTCGAGATTGAGAGATCCCACTGACACTGATTCCATAATTTCACTACTCTGACACCAAATTCTCATCATCCAAACTCTCATGTGTTTTAGAATATATGCAAAAATTTGAGCCATGCTTAACCCATTGACTCCTGTGCTGCCCGTAACCACCCATGACAAGCCTTGGCCTTTGTTCCACCACTGATGTCATCAGCTTTGACCAAAATTGGCATCATCAATACTCAACTTCTGCAGAAGGAAAAGATCTTTCCAATGATACCCAGATCAGAGTGATCGGCTCAATAGAGCCGGAAATATGTACGAAAACGCTTAGAAATTTGAGTGAAAAACTCAGAGCAAAATTTTCAGCAGCTACATGTGGCTACTCCAGGGTAAAAATTGCCTGTCTCAATGATGCTTTCTCAGACTTTATTGAACTGGAAGGAAGCCCAGTAGAAGGTCAATGACTGCAGCAAAAAGATAAGAAAAGGAGAAAAAGGAAAGGCGAAAAAAATAATTAAAAAAACGAAAAGCCTAAAGACGTAGGTCACTTTCTCAAAATTTTGATTTCTGTGCATACACAAGCAAACATGTTGTAAAACACGATGTTAGTGGAAAGAAAAGCATGCTGTCATGTTGCAAATGCCTTTTTGAGTCGATTGGAGCTAATTTGGCCCATATCCAGCCTGAAAATCTCCAAAATGTCCAAAACCTGTGTTTTTGGCAAAAAGTTCTGGGAGTCAATGGGTTAATCTGATATGTTGCTTGTCTAGGTGTTAGAGTCTGCATTAGAGGGAACAAGGAAACCAGAAGAACAGTTTTACCTCAAGCTGCTTGACAGACTCAAGTTAAATCCAGGGGAGGTGGTGTTTTTAGATGATTTTGGCCAAAATTTGAAGACTGCACAGAAAATGGGCTTTCACACAATTAAGGTACATGTAGGTGTACAGAATAGAATGATAATACTTGGGTCTGGCTGGAATAAAGGTCATGAACAAATGGCAGTCACCTTTGAAACACCTGGCCAAGAGCTTACTTTTGTTGCTAAATATGATTTACAAAATGAAAATATTAATCGAATCATTTCATTATTTTTTGTATCTGATGTGAAGGTTGATGACATCAAAAGTGCTTTACATGAACTGGAGAATGTACTTAGTTTCCCACTAAAAGGTAGTGAAAGACCATAAATATTATATATTAAGAAATAAAATGTCTTTGAACTTGTCCAAAAGCTGAGAAAGACTAGAGAGGAGTAGGCTTTGATAATGCAATTAATTCTTTGAGTGATTATGAGATACGACATGACTCTTGTACATGTATAATGTGGTTGCTTAAATTTGCAGGATTTGTTCCCGGTACCACTGCAGTGCGTAAAGCTCATCAGATTCCTGTTGATTCCCTTGTTGGTTATCTGCAGAAGGAGCTTGGTTTGCACCAAGGAGGTAATGAAAAAAGTTTGTACATTTTATTGACTCTTTTGAACACTGTGGGATTCTGTCACTTTAAAATTGTTTCATTTGTTTGGTTATAAATTACTAGCCTAAGAAACATGCATTCATTACAGCATCACAAGAGAGTTCCACAGCTATACATATTTGTGTAAAATGCATTGAGTACTCCCCTGCTTGCATAAATTAAGCTGCACTGAAAATCTGGTCAAATAATGAAATTTCTTGATGTACCAATGAATGAATTTTTAATTGCCTTTTCAGATCCTCCCATAGTTCGTCAGTTCAAACATGGCCAATCCAATCCTACATACTATGTGGAATATGGAGGACAACGGCTGGTCATTAGGAAAAAGCCTGTGAGTAATTAGCCTGCATTAATTATTGAAAGCAGCAAACAGGAATTATTTGCTGAAGCTTGTGGTATGAAGATCTTTGTTACTGTGTTGAGTCCTTAAACACATCAAGTTGCTGTTAACTCAGCTAACAACTTCATACCACCCTTTTCAAGCTGTTTTTAGTGGGGAAGTTGATAATTGGCCTTCTTTGTCAATGCTATTAACTCTGCACAGCTTCAGAGAATTGCTGAACAGTGATGTGTACAGATCCAGGCAGATATTTCTAGTCCTATTAAAATCACCATGCCCACCTTTACACCCATCAGTATTTTGTTCTAATTCTCTTGGATTGCATGGCTTCCATAATCATTCTCAAGAATGTCAAATCAAGCCCTCCTTCAAAACATGAACAAACAGAAATTAGCAACTCTTAATTTTTCATGTATGCCAGTTTTCTCTTTTAACAAACACATGATGTCCTAAGGTAGACTAGATGTTCTTTGCCATTTCTCCCTCATTAAGCTCACAGCATGTATTTACCTTCATCACTGTTATATTTTTTAGCAAACTGTAATTCACATAATGTCATTGCATTTATTTGGCCCTGAGTCCTGAAGGTTGGAGTTCCCTTAGTGTAAAGTAATTTAACATTTGGTGGTCTGCTCCACTCCACAGCCTGGAAAGCTTTTACCTTCTGCACATGCTGTGGAAAGGGAGTACAAGTGGGTTGTGATCTCAATAATAATTTATCATTCAATATGCTCATGACCTTATTATTTATGTTTGTTGAGGTGGAAATAGCCAGAGGATACACTGAGCTGCATTAAGTACCAAGTCTACTTCTCTTTGTCAACACTATGTCATGACCTGGATTGAATCTCTGCTCAAGTTTTTATCTCAAGTCCAACCAATCATTTACATTGACAGTAGCTGACAAAAATAAAATATTACCTGTGTTCACTTTATATGGGTGTCAATGATATGAGCAAATCTGATCTGTTATATTACCAGCAGAGAATTTATGTCTGGATTTCTGAACAGCCTTCTTTGCTGGTGTACTAGTCTTGTGATCTTAATGCATATTATATTTGACACTCTGTCACTTTTCAGGGTGATGAAAGCCCTTGGTTCTACTGGCGTTCCTGTTCCAAAAACGTTAGCCTTATGTGAGGACAGTAGGTAAATTATCACAGTGCTTTGTCCTCGTTCACTGTTATTTTATCCATTTGTATCCTTTATTTCCTGATGTGAGATTACCCTCTCATTACCCTTCTCCATCCAACTCCACACCCAAGCAGATTAGTCAAGACGTTCCTGGACCTCAAACAGCCTGAGATCGTGTTGCATCTTTTGTTCAATTACTTTTAACTTTGCAGTCATAATTATAGTCTCATTGTTGAGGCATCAAAGACCATCACACTCAGCCTTAATTAGGTGAAACAGCTGGCCTATATCCCTTATTACCCATTACATGTAGTTCTTTTTAGTAAAGCCTTACAGTTTAGGTAGAGATGTAAAAGAAGATGAAAACCGATGCTTGTTTTCCTGGTAGTCCCATTAAACTGATCATTTCAACAATTCTTGTTGCCTGTGTTCTTGACAGGTCTTGTTTAATAACATATGGAGATGTGTTTTTTATCATGTGTGGGGACTAAAATATTTTTTCTTGTACTGTTTTTAATTATAGCATTCTAGGTACTCCATTTTATGTTATGGAATATGCTCAAGGACGCTTATTCAAAGATCCATCGTTGCCCAGTATGACAGTGGAGGAAAGGAAAGTATGTAACTTTTTGAAAGCTTTCTGAGTTAAAGTTTATTTCTTTGTTTCTTGCAAAGAAACCTGGTTTAAATAACTAGCCTTTTGGCCTACATGTAGACATTATGTACCACATGAAAGTAGTAACTACTATAGGGGGGTTGGAATAAAGCGCATTTTTGTGGCCGAAAGTCATTAACGTGCAGAGGAGTACGTCATTCTAAGGTGATATTACACAATCCCACAAAAGCCTCCCTTATACGTTTGCGGTAACTCCCTCAAGCAAGCATGAGTAAATACAATGCAAAAATGCCTTATAAAATTTGCTAAAAAGCTAAGCTGCTCTCCAACCCCACGGAATCGTGGAGGATCACGTTACAAGCTGAAACTACAATACTTCCTTAACTGCCACAAAAAGTTTAGCTCAGTGTATATCTATATAAATTCATTCAGTAACTGGTCTCTGCAGGAAATTTATCATGCGATGAACGAGACACTTTTCAAAATTCACAACGTGGACATTGATGCTGTTGGTCTAGGGGACTTTGGCAAGCGAGGTAAGCTTAATACTCTTTGTGATACAGCTAGGGAAACAAGGTGCTGAAACACGTAAATCCTTATAGAAGGTCAGTCCTTGAACCAAATGGTAGCTTGCAAGAGCAGTAACGAGCAGACGAAAGAGAAAGTTGTTCAGTTCTGTCAGCTCCCTATCAGAAGTGTATGCTATACATTTGCCTTGTATCATAATTTCTAAGGAAAAACACAAGGTTGGGCTTAAACAACTATAGATTGTTTCCAACCGTAAAACGGAGGTGCTTGTTCCTCCAAGTGGGTTACATTTGGTTGTTCATGTAGGTTGAATGTTCTTTCACAAGATTGTGCTTTACGTTTAGGTAACTACATTCGTCGTCAAACAGAGAGGTGGGCCAAACAGTACGAAGCCAGCAAAACACATGAAATACCAGCTATGGACAAGCTTATAGCGTGGCTGTTAGAAAATGTTCCGACAAATGATTCTACAACCGTTGTTCATGGAGATTTTAGGTCACTAGAGCGTGATAAAAATTTATCGTATTGTTGTTGTTATTGTCCATTGTTGGTTTCTTTGTTTGTTTGTTTGTCTTCATTTTAGCATGTACTTTTTCTCTCAGTTTCCGTTCTCTTTATAACTCTTCACAGTTACCTCAGGAAGTAGTTCACGTAAATATTCATGATGTTTTCTTGCATTGTTGCAGGTTAGACAATTTAATTTTTGACGAGAAAAAGCCAGAAGTAATAGCTGTTTTAGACTGGGAACTATCAACTCTGGGTGACCCGTTGTCAGACTTGGCATACAACTGTCTGCCGCATCATCTCGCTCCAGATTTTCCAGTTCTAAAAGGTAAAAACTTCATACGCTTAATGCATACCACGGAACAGAAAGCGCGTAATTCTCTAATCCTATTCCTAAAATTGTCTGTGAACAGAATGATGACGCCAAGTTACTCGAGCACTACCTTGATTAATGAGTGTTTATGTCTATGGGAGCATATCAGCTACAACGTAGTGGTACAGTGTACAAAATGTTATGATACTGAGAAGTTTCTACCCAAAAAAGACAAGCCACCTCTGTTTAAAGTGGGACACATGAAGTTTTCACTGACAAACGAGATGCCTTCTGTCGTAGTAAATTGCGATTAAATAACATCTTTTTCTTTCCTTACTGGCTAGTGAGCTTTTGCTAATGAACAAATGGGAGACAAGTTTTGATCTTCACATATAATTTCATTGATGACAGTATTTTCGTTTGCTGTTTTTTGTCACCAGGCTTTGCTGATCGTGATCCGAGTTCTCTCGGTATTCCAAGTGACGCGCAGTACATGCAGGAGTACTGTCAGCGAGCAGGGATCCCTCCTGTTGACAACTGGAACTTCTACATGGCATTTTCGTTTTTCCGTGTGGCTGCTATTCTTCAAGGCGTTTACAAAAGAGGCTTACAAGGTCTGTCAATCAGATTCCCAAATAAGGGCGTTAGTCCATGGCATGTGACCAGCCTCGATCTCGGACGCTCTTGATTTATATCTTGTTTGTTCATGACGTCAAGGTCTCGGGTTTGATTCGCCACCAGGCTTAACGCGCTGCTCCAGTTGGAAAGAGGCGAGAACCCCATCTGACTAAATGTACAAGTTGTCTCAGATGCGACAAGTTTTCTTTTAATAGAGAAAAAAAGAAGGGCAAAAGCAAAATTCAAAACCGATATTGTGAGAAAGTCAAAGGTCGTAGTAGTTACGTAGGGTTTGGTCCATTTGTAGGACAAGCCAGCTCTGAAAATGCCAAAGCTGTCGGTATGCTGGCGGAGACGATGGCGAAGACCGGGTGGACACTGGCTGGTAAGCAAGGCACTGGGTCCAACAGTGGTGCCAGTGGAGGTGGCCTGGGAGGAGCAAAGAGAATGTATTCCACTTCCTCTCATGTTGGTACATCAGGTAATGTGGTCTGGCGTCTGAACGGCTGGAAAGTACAGATGAAGTTTTCTTTTTATGTTTTTATTAAGAATCTCAAAGATGACATGTACGGTAATGTTCCAAAATTGAAGCGGTCGGCTTTATTTGTCAGTGACAGGGGTGATGTAGGAATTAACTACACCTATACTCCTAAATTCCTTGTATTGTTTTTTGCTCATTTTCTCAGTGATCTCCGGCGTAGAGGTGGACTATATTATAAGAGTATCACCTGATGAGCGTTGTGACTTTTGTCTCTGATGTTGGAATACATGACGTAATAGGTCGTGACATTTACATAGCACCTCGTCGAATTTCCATCCATTCCATACAGGTCTCCTGCCAATTGACCTCAAGGCTCTTCCATCTCACGTGCAAGAAATGTATAAACAATTATCAGACTTCATGGAGGAACACGTGTATCCCAACGAGGCTGAATTCAACAGGCACCAGGCCTCTGAGCATTGCTGGACTCCGCATCCTTTGGTGGAAGAGATTAAGGTAGTCCTAATCATTGTAAATAACGTCCCCGTTCACCGTGAAGTTTTAAGCGTAAGTTTATTTGTCAATGACTTTCGATATTCATACTCACTCATGTACATTATGAGGGCTGAGTTAAATTGCGTTGACAAATAGCTAGTTATTTTTGAAATAAATTTTAATGGACTGTTGAAATACACCAAACATCATTTAAAGTACAGGAGAAGGCATTTACAAGACAGGCGCGGATCTAGAATAAACGGTGACCAATTTCCGAAACGAGCTAGTTAGATATGAAAGGAGATGGCCCGTTCTAGTTTGTCTATGGTATGCATTGTTCACAGTCCGAGCCTCAAAATTTTCATTTATAGGAAAAAGCTAGATCAGCAGGATTATGGAATCTGTTTATTCCAGTTGAAGCGGATCCTGAAGTCAAATATGGCGCTGGATTAACGAATGTGGAATACGCTTACCTGTGTGAGGTGATGGGAAGATCAGTATACGGACCTGAGGTGTGTGATAAGGCATAGTCATTGTTTTTATAAAAGCGACCAGGATAAAAGGAGTCTTCTGATTGGCCATTTAAACCTTACCTCATACACACACTCTGACAGTGTATTTCGGCAAGGATTGTAGGTTGAACATGACCACTGAAAATAGTGTCTCAAAATTACCTTTTTTTCCGCATATTTCCTTGTTTATCTCTTTCCTTGACAGATGTTTAACTGTTCTGCCCCAGACACGGGCAACATGGAAGTTCTAATAAAATATGGCACTAGTCAACAACAGGTACGAAAACTAATTGCTAAGAATTGTCCTGAGCACACAGTCGTGGCTGCCTTGATACAGAAATCTGAATATCTGACCGCTTTTAGCAAGTAATTTATCATGTTTGTTTACTTTGCGGTCTATTTAGTAGTATTCAAGAGAGTGTTGTCCAAAACACCGGGCAGCCGATTCCAATTCACAAGCAGTTTTGTTCTGAATCAGAATACGGATTTGAAGATCTCGCGTGAATGTGAGCGTGTGGCATGTGGCAGAACAAACCCGAACAAAGATGCCACAGATTGTCGAAACGTCATTCACCAACAACAGTTCTGTTCAGAACTACCCCCCCCCCCCCCGGACGATCACACATACAAGACGAACTATTGATACTAATTCTACATAGGTACTGATCTAGCAGTATTTATTTACTGTCAAGGTTTCTAACCTGAGATCAATAAAGAAGCACGAATATCAGTGACGAGCTTTAATGTTATTCATTGGCTTTCTTGATCATAGGAGAGATGGCTGCAGCCTCTTTTAGATGGAAAAATAAGATCGTGCTTTGCTATGACTGAGCCTAAGGTCAGGTGATTTTTTTTAGCGGGTTCAATTTAGCCAGCATGACAGGTCTCGAGTTATTATTAACCCTGTAAGCCCCAAGGGTGACCTGCATCAAATTTCTCGTAACAATATAAAAATCACGAGCTCGAGAAAAAGTGGGAAGACCGAAATCAATTCCTCCAAAATTTTATTATAAGACAAAGGAAAAAATGATGATTTGATGGTTCGATAAATATTGTATCCACTTTTCAGCAAACAACCTGTGTTTGTTAATCGAGGATACCTGTTCTAATGTTGATATGGAAGCCTTCAGATACTAGCGGTTCCTACACTTAGCCATGTATAATATTCTCTCAGAGCCATTGCTAAAAACAGGCTCTCTTGTGGTGTACATCACAGATTTTAAGATTTACAGTATAAGAACGTTAGAAATCGCACGAGGGCATTGCTTTCTTTCCGTTATGTAAAATTTTTGTTTTTTTCAAATGCTGTCGTCGTTATCCATCTGTGATTACCGTTGCCTTTATTGTAGGTAGCCTCATCAGATGCCACTAACATCGAGTCGTCAATTACACTTGATGGAGATCATTATGTCATCAACGGACACAAATGGTGGACATCAGGTTATAAGTCATTTGGGAATTGTTCAATTATGGGCGCTATCCAAACTGACAACTGGCAAAGAATATCCTTACATCCTTACGTAATTACTTACAAGTCTAAAGTTGCGCCACAAGACGCAGGAGACGCCCAGAGTGAAGTCATAGATTATCAAACCTCTGTTGCTAAAAAAGGATTGCCATGATCTGGGTCTGCTGCGATTATCAGTGAAGATGTTTATGTCCAAGACGATTTGTTTTCCCTGATATATATGCATTTGTAAACACTGAGATAATTGGGTCTAGATTTACACTTCAAAGCAACCTTTTCCAGCAGTATGGCATGAATATTTTTGTTTATTTGTCAAATTGTTTACCAATTACAGGTGGCATGGATCCTCGATGCAAGATTTGTATTTTTATGGGGAAGACTGATCCCGATGCTCCTAAACACAAACAGCAGGTAATGGTCGACAAATGGTTAGCATGGTCTTCTAGAGGGATGGTAGGTGATTTGCCGCAAGCCGTGAGTTTGAGATTTACATTACATTCGAAAGCATTGTAGTATAGCGTGAGAAGTAGAGCGGTTTTCAGCTGAGTGTCATAAAATTAAAACCAAATCAATTACTTACCAATTACACTACTCGGCCAATCTCAAACCATAGTAAAACCAAAACCAAAACCAAAGTAATTGCCTGATTACTTTCGACACTCAGTTGTAAACCGCTCTAACCCCCCAAATGTCTCTTACTGTCAGAAGTGTTTTTCAAGTTACTTATTCTTGGCTTATCCTATTACTTCGGACGAAAAACAGTGACTGTACGAATAATGTACGCGTTCATCAAATTGTTTGCTGTAGTAGTCCTTTTGTCGTAAGTGAATTTTCTATGGTTTCCTTATTTCTTGTCATCACAGCTTTCTTTCCTATGAATTGTAACTTCCAGTATTTTAATTACTCCCTTGTGTTTTTATCTCATCGTAGGCTATGATCCTTGTTCCCATGGACACACCCGGGGTCACTGTTGTACGACCCTTGTCTGTTCTCGGCTACCAAGATCCACCATGTAAATACAGCTTTTTATAATTTCATTTGTTATCCACAATCAACGCTTCCGGTCTTTACGTCTGTGGTATTTTAGTCTGAGTTAGATTTTACAGAGTGGGCGACTGTAATTACCTGCCTAGAACCACATTTTAAAGTATGGTAAACGTAATGTCCTGATAACTATATCACTTTAAACGAAGTGTGGTCGTCCGGATGAGGGTATTTCTTAAAAGAACTGCTGTTGGTGACTGACGTTTCGAAGTCATCATCTTGAGTTAAGTGAATAGTGTTCGTCAGTCGATGTAGTTATAAATCTGATCTTTCCCGTTCGGATAGGTGGTCATGCTGAGGTCATGTTCCAAGATGTTCGAGTGCCCAAGGAGAACATTTTGTTGGGTCCTGGGAGAGGATTCGAGATTGCCCAGGTTAGTAGCAGATGAACAGTTTCAACATAGCAAGGTCGGTAATTTTTGGCTACTTTTCTTAGTGACGTGGTATAATCGAAGAAAGCTTGTTCTCGTTACATTTGCAGGGTCGCTTGGGTCCAGGTCGTATTCATCATTGCATGCGTCTGATAGGTCAGGCCGAGAGATCCCTGGAACTCATGATTGACAGGGTAAGTTATTGTATCCAGCCTCCACTCAAAATTGGAACTTAACCTCCACACTAACCTTACCTAACCTCCACACTAAATTGAAACTTTTTTATTGTAGCGTTACTCATAACCGCGTTTTCTTTTTCGTGACCAGGTCAGGAGCAGGGTGGCTTTTGGCAAACCACTGGTTGAACAAGGAACCATTTTACAAGACATAGCTGAGTCTAGAACAGAGATTGAACAAGCCAGGTGGGTCAGCTTCCGCTCTTAATCCAGTTTCTCCTTACATTGTCTGTACATTGTCAAGAAGCTGAGTAATGAGAACAAAGAAATAATCACCAACTAAAGGGTTAGCAGTAAAATTGTCAGAACTAGCTTTAAAAGTAATGAAAAGCAATCGATAAAGAGAAGAAGTGTTTTGATCTTAGGGCAACATTGCCAAGATGAACAATGATTGCAAAGAAATGTGCGCCGACTAAAAAGATGCCTACAGCCAATTATATTATGGAGATTAATCAGATCGTTGGTAAACCTTCTGTTTCGCTTAAGTCAGTTCATTTTAAAAAAGTTGCATTTAGAGGGCGAAAAAATGTCCACAGTGAGTCCCATTTTTTTTAGTGACTTGACATTTTCTTTTGCAGGCTTCTGACACTGAAGGCTGCCCATTTAATGGATACAGTGGGAAATAAGGTCAATATAACTCTGTTAACACATCTTTTCCAAGCTGAAATTTAATCACACTTTCTTCCTCATTTAGTTTTCTCTTCATGTCTTAGGTCGCTGCTCCAGAGATCGCCATGATTAAGATTGTTGCACCCCGGATGGCACAAAATGTCGTCGACAGAGCTATGCAGGTTTGTCGTGGACTCAGTTAGAAATGGTTAGGGCTTAACCCCTTTTTCACTTTTATTTTGAGAGGGTGGATGTGGACGATTTATGCTCAAATAACGTTCCGTGGTTGACCAGCACACTCTGTAAATTTTCCCTGTGTTTCCCCGCAAGGAGCAATTTCCCTTTGTATTTCTCATTTCCAGGCTTTTGGAGGAGCGGGTCTTTCTTCTGATCAGCCGCTGGCCCAGTTTTGGTCGTGGGCTCGCATTCTTCGTCTCGCAGACGGTCCTGACGAGGTGCATCTTGGGGCTGTGGCAAAGCGAGAAGTAAAAAAAGCTAACGCCAAGGAACAGTAAAATACAGTGTAACAGATGACAACAGTACATCAAGTCCTGTACTCTAGCTTCGTGTTCAACATTCTTTACAGGTGCTGATACAAAGACTGTAAGATGTGTTCCTTCTGCTAAATGTACAATGTCCATTCGCAGGCGACCAACGTTCACAGAAAACGATTTGAATAAAAAAAGCTTTTTTTCCGGACCAATTTTAGCATCCTATTAAAGACGAACTATATTTCTATTTCTCTTGTGCAGAAACCCGTTACGTAACTGATCTGGATTTCAGTCAGTTAAAGAGAAAGGAAAAAAAGAAATAACCAATAAAGGTCAGACTGGGTGGTCAAAGCGCGCAATGAAAACCTTAAAACTGTGCTTCCTAATAGGAGTACGTTCTTACTTTGTTTAGGTAATAATATATCTTCCGTAGGTATTCTATTGTTATGATAAGTTCAACTTAAAAAAGGGAAATGAATTTAGGAATTAAGTAGAAAATCTATATGGTACTTTTGCCACAGCTAGTTATGCAAACGGGTGTTTTTATAGGATTGGAAAAAATGGTTAAAATATAACGTGGAATTGATAACTAGGAAATGAAGAACGTGTGGGATTGATCGATCCTTTTTATATTGAGTTTTAGCAATGGGGGGCTTCATCCGGGAATCTGCGTAGACTTTTAATGAATTGATGGGTGAGGTCGGAATCACAAACTCTGTACCGGCGATAAAATATTTTGGTTATTTCTAGCGACTTTTGCTAGCAAGCTGTCAAAGTATGATGCAAACTTTGAATACGGAAAACTCTCTTTATTTAATTTCTGATTTGACTGTATAAACTGTACTTTTCGAATGAATTCGTCACGAACTTTACAATTGGTATATGCTTAGTAGATGGGCGGTAACCTAATAACAATCTTCTCTACTTTCTTAGTCACTTCTGTATCAACAGACGGGGGGACTACATCTACATTTTCCTTGGCAGCATGAATCGCTGCTACCAACGAACCTTCTTGATGCCCCCTTAAATTAATTTTTACTCCAGCTACAGGAGACGGTTGCCTTAGCAACACAGTGGGTTGCGTATAAAGGGATTTGAAAAACTCGGAGTTGCTCATAAAATACCTATCTCGCATTGGAACCCAATTGTCCTTGAAGCCTGAATAGGACGACGATGCTTTAGCATCGTTCAGTTTGAACACAGAACAAATTTTACCTTTAAGGTGTTCAGGGGTGATATCATATTTATCAACCTTTGGCAGGTGAAATACTGGACGTTCATCTTGTTTCCTGTGCTTTAAAGAAGCTATTGTAGACCTTATCATATTTTCAAGGCGATAGTTCTCAGATCTTAGATCGTTAAAACAGAACGGTTTCTTTCCCTTGTCAGAGGCCGGTTTATAATGAATTTGCTTCCTCTCGATGTTGTTTAATCCAACCTTTTCCTTTAGGCTGACTCGCTGACCCTCCAGTACAGTGGAAGACGAGAGTGAACTCATGTCTTCGTCAGTCTCCTTACAATCTTTCTTAGTTTCTTCTTGGCTCTGATCTAAAGATTCTTCTACGCTTTGAGAACCAGACGAAAACGATGAGTTCTTGCTTGAGTTTTTAACTTCTGGCTTCAGTCCTTGAACTTGGAGTGAAAAGTCATAGCATCGTATTCGTAAAAGAGCTTGTAGATCATTCTTCTCTTCGTGGTTTAGTCTCTTAGTTTTAGCAAGAGCTGGCAACTTAATTTTGCTTTTTTCTTTAACGTCCGTTGTCGTTGACACTTCATTAACTCGTTGACATAAATTCGCCGTAGATTCTTGCGCTAAGCCGGCGTCTTTTTCTGTTTCTCTTGGGCGAAACAGGTTTGTCCCAGTAACGGACATATTGCACTCACTGATAACTGATCGCGGCATTGCGAGCAAGTACTCCAGTCAGTTTGATTCTGCCGTTCTTTGAGAACTTTTCCAAAATTGTCGGAATTTGCACAAGAGACCGAATTTTCGATTAAGAAGAATTATCCGTCTGTCAGTTTTGTGTTCATGTCATCAAAACATAAATTTGGGTTTGTAGACGAGTAGTGCGGCGTAATCTGTATGTGTTCCAGATCAGCCGAGCTACTTTGATGAGTTGATTCGTCTGAGAACGCTTGTTGTCTAAATGTATCCAGACAGATGATTCATCTCAGACGTCTAAGATGCACATGTGCATTGTTTTAAAGCTTTATTCGCAAGATTGTTTCTTTGTTGCAAGCATTCAATGTTCATGAAAAAACAAAAGCCTGAATGAAATTTCGTCGCCACAGCAGTATCCAAAATTGTGGAAACCGTAAAGGGTTGGATGCGAGATCAACCCTTTTGGCGCCAAAAAAGGTACACGTGACACAAAGACAAAATGGCCTCGGCGGAGCAAAAAACAAAGCCGGTAGAGAAGTAAAATGCGCTCTTTAAAAAAATCCTTTTCCGGTCCCTTTTAAGGGCGAGTTTTCTTAGAATGAATTAATACTAAAATAACTTATCGTAGCCAGTCTGTCCGCTAGCGGAAGAATTAATATGCTTACCGTGTATTAAGCTTAAGTAGATGATCAAACATGACATAGTTACCCACCGATTTATGTCTGAGCAATCTATTGAAGAAAACATTTGAAAAACGAGAAAACGCTTGGATTTTTATTTGTCACTTAAAATTTAAGTCTAAAGATAAATCGATTGAATGAACTAGGTATGTTGTATATGGAAAATTGAAAACTATTCCGGGTTATTTTCGGCCATTGTCAAGAAGCAATTTTAGAAGTTTCTAGTTGCTCACTTTAGAACAGAAAGTATGTAAATGCAAAAAGAATAACTGCGCTTAAAAGTAGGAAACGAAAACAAAATACAAACGTTAAAATAAGAATCTCTTTGCTTACATGGAAAACATCAAAACATCAGCTTATAGATCGTGGCGGCTGTCGCAAATTCCAAACTATGTTTTGGACAAAACGAAGCTATATATGTATGTGAAAATTTACCCCATGTTAAAATACAGGACGGGATAATCTTCCACTGAGGAAGATAAATGTCACCAGTCCTGGTTGTTTCATGGAAACCCGCTAATCTAGGATTAGGAGTGCTTATCAAAGATAACGTCGAGTCAAACCACAAACACGCACGTGATCAGTATGGAAATGGCACTGTTGAAAACTGGGACCGAGCTTGTCACGTGACTTACACGATTTGATCCCCCTCGAACACTGAACTGAAAGGGAACGAATGCAAAACTAATGCGAAGTCGTTGTTCTTGAATTGTATTCTGGAGTTTTTTTGTCTTTGAATAGAGTCTTTATCTACGAAAGTGTCGTTTGAATACGTTTTCTACATTTGGTGCCGAGACCCGGGAATTGAAACTGGGATTCTAGCGTTGTGAAGAACGTCTCAAAGGAAGCTGTTGTGAAGTCAAGGCTGCACTAGCTGAAAGCACGTGGGCGACTAATTATGCCGCCGAAATTGAGGAATTTGAAAAAATTTCGCGATGGTCACCGAAAGTTCGTCCAGAAAACTATCGAACAAGCCAAAGGGCTAATCTCTGAAGGCAATTCCATCGAAGTGAAAAGGCTGAAATTTCTTCGAACTGCCCTTGAAACAAAAATGTCGGAGCTTCAATCGCTCGACCGCGAAATTGTGGAGCTGGTGGACGACGTAAAAACCATCGATACCGAAGTCTCTGAGAGCTGTGAGATAATGAGTTCCATTCAGGAGTGTATTGTTGAGTTAGAATCTGTTTTGGAAGCTCAAGAAATGCAGGGTAAGAGTCAGGAATTCCCTTCTGTGGCGCAACTTCCTCCTTCCGAAAGCGCGGGAACTTCTCAAGATCACGTTTCGAAGGCAAAGTTGCCGAAGCTCGAGCTTAAGAAGTTTCACGGAAATCCCATACACTGGTATCCCTTTTGGGAATCTTTCGAGTCTGCGGTTCATAAGAACCCAAATTTGTCTTCAGTGGATAAATTCAATTATTTGCAGTCACTTCTTACTGGCACCGCGCGTAGTACGATCGCTGGTCTGGCCCTGACGAGTGCAAACTACGAAAAGGCAGTTGGACTGCTTAAACAAAGATTCGGAAATCGACAGATAGTGATCTCCAGCCACATGGAAGTGCTCACTAAACTCCCCAAGGTGGAATCGATAAGCGAAGTAAAGAAACTCCGAAGCTTGTACGACACAGTGGAATCTCATGTTCGTGGATTGGAAAGTATGGAAATCTCATCTGAAATGTATGGTTGCTTCTTGACACCAATCGTTATGCAGAAATTACCGGAGGAATTTCGGATCGCTATCACACGAAATTTGGAATCGGAGACATGGAATCTGAAAGATATTTTGGGTGAATTTCACAAGGAACTGCAACTGAGAGAACAATGTCTTGTCAATAACAAGGATTCCAGGCCTTCACATCAGAGAGGTGAGTCGCCATTTTCTACATCAGCTTTGTACACTGACAGTTCTGAGAATAAACAGTCTCCTCGTGTTTGGTGCTCATTCTGTAATCAAAATCATCAGAGCTCTAAATGTAATGTTGTCACAAGTATTGAATCTAGAAGGGAAGTTCTTAAAAGGAAGGGCAAGTGTTTTCTCTGTCTCAAGCAAGGACATTTGGCACGTAACTGTCAAGCACCTATGAAGTGTCTTAAATGCCAAGGTGCCCATCATGTAGCAATTTGTGGTAACCCTGATCCAACCCTGGGTGGGCAAGATCGAGAACATGTGGCCAGTGTCTCTACTAGTATGTATGTGGATCAGTCTAGAGGGTCGGTGTTGTTGCAAACCGCAACCGCTGAAGTTGTGCGTCCGGATAATGACAGTTTTCCACTAAGTGTTCGTCTGGTTTTTGACTCATGCAGTCAGCGATCATACATGACTAAGGACCTTAAAGACAAACTGGGGTTATCAGTAATTGGTAGAGAGTCACTTCTAATCAAAACCTTTGGTGAGTCTGACGCCAGGCTACGAACATGTGAAATTGTTCAAGTGGGTATCAAAACCAGATGCGATGCCATTGTGTACATTCAAGCCTATGTGGTGCCAGTCATATGTGGCCCTCTGACCCAACAACCCACAGAGCTTGCTCAGTCTAGCTACGAACATCTGCATGACCTCAGTTTAGCCGACAGGTGTGGCGGCAGAGATTTGCCCATCCGCATTCTCATTGGTGCTGATTATTATTGGTCATTGGTCGAAGGTACTATTGTGAGAGGTGCACCGTGGGAACCTGTTGCTCTTGCTACAAAGCTAGGATATGTCCTCTCCGGACCCACTATGATTGTGTCTAACCGTGACAATGGTAACACTGTGAATCTTACTGCGACACATGTACTGAAAGTGGAAGCAAGTGTCGTCGGTCAAGATGAACTTGCCTCTGAACTTGGAAAATTCTGGGACTATGAGTCACTTGGCATTCGAGATAAAGGTTCGTCTCTGTATGACAAATTTGTTAGCGAAGTTGAATTCACTGAAGGAAGATATCAAGTACAGCTACCTTTCAAAGAGGACCATGAGCTGCTTCCAGATAATTTTGCTTTGTGCAAATCAAGGTTGGTCTCACTACTGAAACGTCTGAAATTAAAGCCCGAGATGTTAAAGCACTATGATGATGTCATCCAAGATCAGCAACAACAAGGAATTGTGGAACCTGTGGATCAAGGTGTCAACAATGGTGTGGGAAAAGTACATTACATTCCTCATCATGAAGTGATTCGCGTGGACAAGGACACCACAAAACTTCGTATTGTTTATGATGCCAGTGCACGATCAGGAAAGAACACATCAAGTCTCAATGACTGTTTGTATGCTGGTCCACCACTATCTCCCCTCATCTATGACATTCTCCTGAGGTTCCGGGCTCACAAGACAGCCCTCATAGGAGACATTGAGAAAGCTTTTCTAAATGTTTCAGTTCACCCCAAAGATCGTGACTATCTTCGTTTCCTGTGGGTTGATGATGTCACAAGCAGCCACCCGAACCTACAAGTTTATCGATTTGCAAGAGTTGCATTTGGCGTCTCCGCAAGTCCGTTCCTATTGAATGCAACAATTCGTCATCACTTGACTTCTGCTGACATCCCCAAAGAATTTGCTGAGAGAGTTCTGAAAAGTCTGTATGTGGATGACTTTGTTGGTGGAGATGATTCTGACAATTCTGTTTTCGAGATGTATGAGAATCTGAAGTCATCCTTCAAGAGCGGAGGCTTCAATATGAGAAAATGGGTCTCCAACTCTGAAGCCCTTCAGGAAAGAATTGAACAATCTGAAAGCCAGTCTTCTCAAGTTACAAGCAAGTCTGTCAAGGAGCACCCTGTTCAAGAGGAAGATCAAACCTTCTCGAGTTCCCTGTTTGAGACGTCAAAGAACCCCAGCACAGCAAAACTGAAAGTACTGGGAGTTGGATGGGACAGACGAAATGATTTGTTACTCTTGGATCTGGCCTCTCCACTAGAAACTAGCAATACTTGTCCAGTTACGAAGAGAGCAATTCTTGGTACAACAAGCAAGTTGTATGATCCCCTGGGACTAATTAGTCCAGTCATCATTCTACTGAAGATCATCTTTCAATCTATTTGCAAGACAAGAGTGGGTTGGGATGACCCCGTGGATTCATTCATCCATGAACAGTGGTTAAAGCTTGTTCAAGATGCTAAGAAGGTGGGGGTGGTGGAAGTGAGGAGACACTACCACCTTGGCTTGTCATCAGGAGATTTACAAAGCATTCAACTCCATGGTTTTGCGGATGCAAGTGAGAAAGCCTATGGAGCAGTTGTGTATTTACGCCTTGAAACAACTACTGGAACTGTCTTCACCCAGCTTTTATCGTCAAAAACCAGAGTTGCTCCGATAAATGGAGAAACCATACCTCGACTGGAGTTACTAGGTGCTCTTGTTCTGGCCCGACTGGTCAATACTGTGTTGACAGCATTTGACGGAGCATTGGAAGTTGATGCTGTGTTCTTCTGGTCAGATTCGCAAATTGTTCTGTGGTGGATTTGGGGTGTAAACAGAGAATTCAAGCAATTCATTCAAAACAGAGTGGTTGAGATCCGTCGACTTACAAAGCCAACTCAGTGGAATTATTGCCCCACAGAATCCAATCCAGCTGACATCTGCTCACGTGGTACGATGACCTCGAAACTGATCACCAACCAATTGTGGTGGAGTGGTCCTGAGTTCCTTAGAAAGGAAAAGCAGTGGTGGCCAAGTCTTGCAATGAACTCTGCTGAAGTCACAAGTGACGATTCAGATCCTTGCCTAGAACTGAAGAAGGGAAGCTGTAACAGCCACACAAAGCAGCATGATGGTACAGTTCTTGCAAACATTGCCTCTGGAGAGGTGACGTCAGAAAAGCCACTAAATCTTGATTGCATCATTCCCTTGGAAAGGTTCAGTAGTCTTCAAAGACTTGTGCGAGTCACTGCATATGTTGTGCGATTTGTTTCTAATCTCAAGCAAAGTAAAATGAAGAAGAGGTTAGTGGATGGAGTAATAAGGCATGAAGAGGTGGATTGTGCAAGAGAGCTTTGGATCAAGGAGGTTCAGAAATCTGTATACAACAACAAGAACTTTGACCAGGTCAAGATCTCATTATCACTGTTTACAGATGACAAGGGAATTCTGAGGTGTGGTGGTCGTCTTAAAAATGCCCCGATTCCGTATGATGCTCGTTTTCCAATATTCCTTCCAAGATGTTCACGACTAACTTACCTAGTGATAAATGATTGTCATCTCAAGGTTCTTCACAATGGTGTGAGGGACACTCTCACAGAGCTAAGGTCAAGATTCTGGGTAACAAAAGGAAGGCAGACTGTGAAAACTGCGATAGGAAAATGTTCTGTTTGTAAGAAGTTAGAGGGCAGAAGCTATGCAGTTCCTCCTCCCCCACCTCTTCCTGAATTTCGATTGAGCGATGACTTTGCTTTTAGTCGAGTAGGAGTGGACTTCGCTGGGCCCATGTATGTCAAGGATGTATTCTCAAAGAATGGAGATTTGAACAAGGTCTATATAGCTTTGTTCACGTGCGCTGCAACCCGAGCTGTTCATCTGGAACTTGTCCCAAATCTGAGTGCGGAAAGTTTTATCAGAGCCCTTACTCGCTTTAAAGGGAGACGAGGAATTCCTGTCTTGATTGTCAGTGACAATGGGAAAACATTTAAGGATTCAAGAGTGCAGGCATATTGTCAGTGCGACGGTACACAGTGGAGGTTCAATGTCGAAGCGGCCCCTTGGTGGGGTGGTTTCTTTGAACGTCTAGTAAAATCAGTCAAGTTGAGTTTGAAGAAGGTCATACGAAATGCCCGGTTAAACTATGACGAGCTGTCTACTGTCCTTGTAGAAGTGGAAGCAGCCTTGAATTCACGACCCTTGACATATGTCTTCGATGAAATGGAGGAACCATTAACACCTTCACACCTGATTGTGGGCCGCAGAATTTTGTCAGTACCATCAAAGAACTCATCGAACGAAGTTGATCAAACTGAAGGAACACTTACAAGAAGAGCCAAATTCTTACAGCGAACACTGGATCATTTTTGGAACCGATGGAAGTCTGAGTATCTCACACAACTTAGAGAGTACCATCGTTACTCAAAGAGAGCAAATTCTGTCCGTAAAGTGCAAGTGGGAGATATTGTGTGTCTACATGAGAACAAAACCCCGAGACAGCAGTGGCGGCTTGGGAAGATCGAACGATTACTTCCTGGTCGAGATGGTCATGTTCGAAGTGCAGTGGTGAGAGTCAAGTCTGGTAATTCGCCAACCGCGGAATGGAGACGCCCATTGCAGAGGCTCTATCCCCTGGAAGTGAGGTTGGATAATGGAACTGCCAACCCTGTGCCCCGAGTGGCAAATGTTCCTGTTACAGTAGTGAGGGACGAGGATGTCCCAGTTGTCGTCGTGAATTCTGACTAAGATAGATGTATTGAGTTCATTCTGTTATATAGAGTTTATGCTCGTAAGATTGTTTCAACTTTAAATGAACTTTGAACTTTGATTGATGACGTCAATCAACGCGGGGGAGTGTGTTGAAAACTGGGACCGAGCTTGTCACGTGACTTACACGATTTGATCCCCCTCGAACACTGAACTGAAAGGGAACGAATGCAAAACTAATGCGAAGTCGTTGTTCTTGAATTGTATTCTGGAGTTTTTTTGTCTTTGAATAGAGTCTTTATCTACGAAAGTGTCGTTTGAATACGTTTTCTACAGGCACAATGAAAATGCGTCGATCCTGGATTTACATACATCAGCTAAATCTTGCCTCGCACAGCTAGACCCAAAGAATAGACCGTGTAGCCGAAGCTTAGAACTTCCATTTTGGCGTAAAGTAATGAGGCTATTTCACGGTATATGAAGGAAATTCTCAGACTGCTGGCAGCCGATCTTTTCTCTTGGGGTCAGTCGAGTGTTTACCAGGGAACACAAACGGAAATGGGAGGTATGGACGAGAAGGGTTTGAGCCGCGACGAGGAAAAACCTTCCCGCGAGTGACCCCGAGAGTGTCGAACCTCAGTCTCGTCCCAATCCCTTGTAGTCTAGAGCGTCTCGCCTCATACTTCCAGCAGCCTAATATATCCCCCTCAAAATATTACCCTCTAACTTGTAGGAACACTAGTAAAGACATCAGTTATGTGCCAAAGGCAAACAAGGATGCTGTACGCTGGGAAAGATGGCTGCTGATTATGGTAGTGAAAATCAAAAATTTACGACATTTTTTTGGACGAGTAATTTTTGCGTGTACTGCTTTTTATTCTTTGTTATCCAGACCGTGCGTGGAAGCTGAGGTCAATGGTCAGAAATTCTGTAAATCATTCGGGATCAACATTCTACATTGATAGACACACGTGCAAGCAGTTTACTAAGGATCAGAGGGATTTAGCTTTGTTATGTTAGCGGAGATCATTGAACCCAAAATGATAATGTTTCATGCATTTTTTATTTGGAATTTGTGAGAATTTAAGAGGCAGACAGGAATAGAAACGAATGACAAAACTGAATAAGTTGAGATAAGGTTGTTATTTATTTTTTTTACTAGTTAATTTGCGTTATAAATGAATGCCTAAGTTGCTTTGTACGTCCCGCAAAAAATTCCGAATCGACCCTCCTGAACACATAGCAAAGACTGAAGCGATGCCGACCTCGTCATTCAGGAACATTTAATACTTGGCTTAATATTAGAAATATATTGCCGGCCCTAAATGTATTTTTTCTCAGTAGATGAAATGGAGAATAAAATGTTCTTCACGAGCGATCTTTCGAGTGAATCTTTTCTGGGCATTTTGTATGTGTCGCGTGTAACTAATTGCCGGCCACGTGCCCAGCCACGCGCTAAGACTTAAGCCCAAAATCCTTTTTTTTTTTTTTTTTTCGGAGATTGGTATGCTGCTGTGCGAAATCAGACTTGTGCCGAGCGAACAATTATGTGAGGTTTGTCACTTCCTTGATTTAAAGTGTTTACTGATTTGCCACGCGTGCGTTTTAGAGCTTTACTATTACATTCAGACTAACCCGTTGATAAATCAACTCTCTCTTTAATCGCCGGAAAGCAGAGAAGAGCAAAACCGAGGTGGAGTAGAAACTGATTTGGATAGGTCTGGTTGCAGATACTAGAAAAATTAAAATTAAATCATTTCTGGCGAGGTTTAATCCAAGTTACCTGAGCAAGAAAATTCTGTCTCCAGTTTAGCATTACTACAAAATTTTGGTTTATATGTAATACTATTTCACTATTTAGTGAATGTCTAGTTTATTTTCAAGGTCGTGATTCATGTAAAAAAAAATCGCAAGTGGAAATAGCCAGCTGCCAAGTCACGTTCATATTAATTCATTCAGATCTATTTTTCACAGTTGCGTTTAAAAAGAAGTGATAACACTAATCACCCTAGACAGCTTCAAAACAATGCAAACTCCAGAGATCAAGATTTCCGTTTTAGACGAATAATCCGTTGTTAACATATGTTTAAACGAATTTCCAGACGAATCAAGCGTTAGAGACAATTTAATATACCTCAGTCTGTCATTTAATGACAGAATTTGTAACTATCCGTCTGAGATGAAAAATTCCATCGGCGGTATAAAATGGGACAAGTTTTTTAAACGTTTCCAAAGAGGACTGTTTATTCGAACGGCTGCGACTGAGAGAAGACTGCAATGCCGCGAGTAGTGAGCAGTGATCATGAACTGGGAATATCTGTTACTGGAATAAGTCCGTTTAGCGAACAAAGAAGGACAGAAATGGAGCGAGAGAATAGTGTAGCGCAGCTAACATTAAATCTTCATGAAGTGGCTGCGAATGAAAAATCAGGTATCGATGAGGTTAATGGCGATAAATTGCCGGTAGTCACAAGATGCGCAAGCCTTACCAGCGAAGAAAATAGCGATCTGGAAGTTCTATTACGAGTGCGGTGTTTCGATTTTCCCCTTCAAGTTCGTGGGTTGATGCCAGACGGGAATAAATCAAACAATACGTCATCTAGAAGCATGGAACGTTTCGACGCAAATAGTCGAGAAACAATTGCAACCCAGGAACGAGTGGTTTGTGATCAGAATGGAGAAACCAACCGCGATGACGAGGCCAACAACTTGGAAGACAAGGACCCAGATGTTTCGCCTCTTTCTTCGTTGACAGTCCTTGAGGGCCAACGCGTGAATTTAAGAGAAAAAGACGAATTAAAAGCTCAGAAAAAACAACTTCGTCGCCAACCCACGGAGACAGGAAACAAACTCTCATATCAGACTGAATCATTAAACAACTCTAGTGAAGCACGCCGAAATAGTCTTCCAAAACTAATATCTTCAAAACCCAAGAAACAGGATACGCGACCGGTATTGCACCTTCCGAAGGTTGATAAATACGAAATCATACCTAAAAACATTATAGACGTTAAAGTATGCTCAGTGTTCCAAGTAAACGATTTTAAATCATCCCTAATCTATTCAGGCTATAAGGACAGTTGGGTTCCGAACCGTGACAGGAATTTTATGAAAAATTCAGCGTTTTTCAAAGCTCTGATGGAAAAACCCGCTGTATTTCTAAAGCAGCCATCTAGCTTAGCTGAAGAGTCGTTAGCGGCAGCGATTCAAACTGTCGAAAAAACAAACGTATCAAACGTAGATTCCCCGTGTGTTGACGCTGAATTGACCCGTCAAGAAAAGAAACTTGTGATAAGGTTACCGCCAATCTGTTGAGTTTGCATTGTACGCCGAAGTGTTTTTTGACAAAATCTTTCTGACAAGGTTACTTAGAGATTGATTGATTTCTTAGTAGTCGAATCAGAATATACATATTTCAAAATAGATTATCATCATGTGTCCCGGCTTGGAAAATTAGGCTACTGATAGTTATTTTAGCTAATAAAGGACCCTGCTAGAGAGTAGATAACGTTCTACCATCTTTATCATTGTTTGAAACGTAAAATGAAAGAAGAAACGGACAAACAACAAAAAGGACAACATTTTGGAAATGTTTCATTTTCAGACGGAAGAAATAAAAAGATCAGTTAACTGAGGCATATTTGACTTGTCCTCATTTCTGCCAGTTTCCTTCTGTCTGGATAAATTACAACAATGGCCCTAGCTCTAGCTAGCTCTCTATTAGCGCCAGGTTATTGTTGAATTCTGTCCACCTTTTGTCCGAATAATTAATCATTCGTACCGGCGGCTGTTGAAATCTTCGTCCTCCCCGAATATAACTCGATTTCAGTAGCTCTCAGTGTTATCAAAATTTACCCGTTGCTTGTCCAAGGGCAAATTGTTGGAGAAAGTCGAGTCGGCCGAGTCTGAACAATTTTTTAAAAATGCTTTGCCACCAGGTGTTTGACAAAAGTGAATAAATAAAATTGGAAACTGCTTTCATTGTTTGAAGAACTAGTGGTAGAAAATGCTCCAGGGAGGGGACGAGCCAGGTGCATCTAAAAAGATGAAACAAAAGTGACGGGGAGGCT
This sequence comes from Orbicella faveolata, assembly GCF_042242905.1. Taxonomy (NCBI): domain Eukaryota; kingdom Metazoa; phylum Cnidaria; class Anthozoa; order Scleractinia; family Merulinidae; genus Orbicella; species Orbicella faveolata. The sequence continues at coordinate 3,392,650 of NW_028301577.1, forward strand.
CGTGAGAAATGTTGAAAGAAAACCACCCCCCTTCCCCCACCAAAACAGTGTACCAGAATTTCATTTTGTTGGTGTGATACCTGTGGGAATTCGTTTTCTCACCTTAAAGTACTGGAATAACTCTTATGGTGGTCATCAACTGATATAAGTACTCTATTAGTATCGAGTTGTACACCCTAAAATCACCCCGTGACTTTTACGTGCGAGAGTGTAGATCTCCCCCAGTCGAGGACCTAATACTCGTTCGACACCATTGATATTATCACTTCATCTAATCTCTAAATCAGACCACCCAAAGGACCGGACGAATTAAGAACGACATGGGCAAGTTTGTAGAAACTGTTGCACTGCATCGGCAGTTATGTGAAACACTTGCTAAAATTTTGCCGTTGTAGATACGTTTAGCCCTCTATCTTTTCTCCCGAATGAGGGCTAACTCCAAACTTCTCCAAGAGGTAATTTATCCAGTTTAAAACTATTAATCAACCAATAAGAATTTGTACGCGAAATCTGAGAGAGGTAGCCTCAGAATGGCCCCGGCTGGATACTGACAATACTTTCGTTTCCTGAGCTTTCACTCGTATTAGTCAACGTACGACCGGTCCTATGGGATAAAAGGTCCTGTTTCAAGCGTTCCTCCTCAGAGCGAAGGAGCTGGGAGCGAGATTTCGTCCTGGAACAAGTTGGGCCGAGAGTAATTCTGCGAGCGACCACCACGTTTGGGAACTGACGCGCGAGTGACAATTAACCGGCAATAAGCCGCGCGCGAGTCGAACACGCCGACAAGTGTAGCGAGTGCAGCAGTTCCAGTTTAACGAGTGGTATGCTATTCTTCACAGTATGGCCGTTCGCAGCTCCGGCGGTATTGAGACTCCGAACGTAAGCCTGTTCACAGGCTTGGTCAACATCAGCTGAAGTAATCGAAATAAGGAACTTTCTGGCGCCAAGGGTTTAATGTTACTAAATCTCACTTTATTTTCGGACTACGGTCAACCGTATATAAATTCTACCTTGACAGACAGGTCAGAGGATATTACAATTCTTTGACCTAGCAAAATTATGTTTCAAGATGTTTTAAAAGTTTTTAATAAGTTTGCCTCAGTTAGAAACACGACCCTATAAGCAGCTTCTGATTGTCCGTATTGTATATAAATAAATGTTGCTGTTGTTGTTATTATTATTCAGCAAATCGGCGGCAACCTTATAACAAATTTCTTTACCTGCCGACCTCCGTCAACAGTTGGAGAGGTTACGTTCGTTTCCTCAACAGCTTGAATCGCTGCCACCAGCGAGTCTTCGTGCTCCTTTAAAGTCATTTTTACTCCAGCAACAGGAGATGGTTGCCTCAGAAACACTGTTGGTTGAGCGATAGCTTTAAACACAGAGTTCTTGATAACGTAACTATCCCGGCTGGGAATCCATGTATTTTTACAACCTGAATAGAATAATGAAGATGATTTTAGATCGTCCACTTTGAAAACCGAACAAACTTTGGTGTTTAGAATGTTTTTAGGTGTGATATCGTATTTATCAGCCTTTGGCAGGTGAAATACCGGTCGTGCATCCTGTTTCCTAGTCTTTAAAGAAACCGTGCTTGAACTCGTCCTTCGTGTTTTCATTAAGTTATTTTCAGTGTCAAAGGTTTCCGCTGTTGATTCACTTTGATTACATAGCTTGTTTGCTTTCCTTGGCATGCGACAACGAACCTGTTTTCGCTGTTTGTTTAGTTCCATTTTCTCTCTTAAATTCACTCGCTGTCCTTCTAGAATTGAACCAGCTATCGGCGAAATACTCTGACTTCGGTCTTTCGAAATGTCCCCCGCGTGTTCCAATTCGCTTCCTCTATTGTTTACCTGATTCTGATCTAGGACAAAAAGGACTCGTCCTTGCGTAAATCCCGGAGTACTTGAAGCTGGTTCGAGACGCTGGGAACAAGAAGATTGTGATTTCTTAGTTGATTTATCAATCCATTCTGCCGTACGTTGTTGTAGCGAAAAATCAGAACATTGCATTCCACGCGAAAGAAATTGCAGATCATCGTTTTCTTCGTTCTTGACTCGTTCAACTGGGAGAACCGGCAATTTTAGCTGACGTGTTTCATCGTTTGCAAGTTTCTGTTCTGTTGTCGATATTTCATTCCCAGACGCTTGCTGTTTAGCTTGGTTTAAATGTTCCAGCTGGGTTACACGTTTCTCTTCGAGTTTCTCTGCTCTTCTTGGGCTAAACGAGCTTGTTGCCGTGACAGATATGTCGACTTTATGTAGCATCGCGCGCTATTTGCTTCCAGTTCGTCTCAAATCGCCCTTCTCTTTTATCTCGACGAAATTTTGCGAATACTCAGCGTAAGTCCTTGCTATTTTCAGTTGACGTTCTGCTAAGCTACGGATTAAGCATTCCTTTTCAAAACAATCACTTCGTAAGTCTTTTAAGCCGCAAATGAACTGCGAACATGGCCTTTCGCATCTCAAAGGGTCATTAGAGTTTGAAAGAATCTATTGTGTCGCCTTTGTGTTCAGAAGGAGTGCTAATTTGTACAGAATATTTTAATAATCTTCTTTGCATTGTTGTCGACCTTTGTTGGTATGACTACCTCTCATGTAAACTTCATATTTTCTTTCCAAACAAAAGAGCATCAGCCCTAGCCATCCGTGACGATGGTCAGATTTTTAAAATTTGCCATGTGCGCATCACGGTGAAACATTCGAAAGTAGGTAAGTAAGTCAAGTTTATTATGTATATACACTTAGCTTTTGTGAGAAAACTCACCAGCTAGTTTGCAGGTATAAAACAGAAAGTAAAAATAAAAAGAACTAAATTGAGAAAATACCTTCAACAAGTAACTAAGAAGATATAAGTTTAAAATTTAAGATACAAGTAGAAAATTCTAATCAACAATGATTTAGATAAACATATACAGGCAAAAACTAACGATAGATAAATCCAACGTTTCGGCGACATCTTGGCGCCATTGTCAAGGGAAACTAATTAAATATGCGATTTCAAGAGTAACTAAGAGTTCAGAGTTTCTAATTTGCATAAGTTAGACAAAGACTTTAGCGCGAACTGAGTCTGATTGTACATTTAAACACGGTCGTAATTGTTTAATGAGTAACATCTCATTAATGAGACAATCAAACTTGTTGTGGCATTTTTCACAACAAGTTTGATTGTCTCATTAATGAGATGTTACTCATTAAACAATTACGACCGTGTTTAAATGTACTATCAGACTCAGTTCGCGCTAAAGTCTTTGTCTAACTTATGCAAATTAGAAACTCTGAACTCTTAGTTACTCTTGAAATCGCATATTTAATTAGTTTCCCTTGACAATGGCGCCAAGATGTCGCCGAAACGTCGGATTTATCTATCGTTAGTTTTTGCCTGTATAAGTAGAAAATTGTGCAAAAATTCAATGAAAAAATTTTTCACGTGCCGTCATCACTTTCTAAAAGAGCCACCAAAGCTTTTATCCTCATCAGGCATAAGAGGCAGTATATTTATATGACCTTACATCTGTCTACAATTTTACAGTTCAAAAGCACGCTTGCCTTCGTTTGGAAACCAGAGCATTTTGAATTTCAGGGTTACAGAGGGTTTAAAAATATATACCTATCTCACTATTTTGAGCCTTTTTAGAAGTCAGAGCATTAATAAGAGAGCTTATGGAAATAGCTGTTTGTTCAGTACTGATAATAAGTCGCCTAGATAGCCAAAGTAATTAGCTCCAGATGTTTACACTATTTTCCGGCCGCCATATTGCCATACATGGCGTTTTAGTCGCTTTCATACTGGGCTCTATAAATTTCCGCGAAACATGTCGACAAATATCTGAAGCTTGGGGAAACGCACAGGCCTAAAACTTGAGGAAGTGTCTTATTTAGTTATCATCTATAACATCACAATTTCTTAGCTTTTTCCACTGGATGGTTGTCGATGTATGTTTTTTATTGCGTTTATCCGCGGGAAACTTGGGACTGAGTTCAACTTTTGGCGCCAAATTATTTTCACGTGACACAAACAAAATGGCGGATGAGATGGAAGTGGAGGTTTCGAACTCGACAGCCCCTGCAAGCTTAAAAACCTCCAAAGACGAAGCAATGGAAGTAGATTTACCACAGAAGGAAAAAGTACCAACTAAAGGATCATCTGGGGCAAGTTCTAGTTCGGTAAAACACTCTAAAGGCTTTGAACTTCCATGGTAAGTAAAATGGACGATTTACGTTCGCTGGTGTGAAGGTCATGCCGGACAGTAAAATCTTTGGCTCTCTGTCATATTGCATGCACCTTGGCCTCCTACACAGTTGATAAGCTAATGTTTATGATGTTATTTCTGATCAGGGTAGAGAAATACAGACCAACAAAACTTCATGAAATAGTTGGAAATGAGGAAACTGTCAGTCGTTTAGAGGTACTTAAGCTTATTGTAATTTGAAGAAAATAGGTTTATGTCGTCTAAGATATCAAAATAAAATTATCTTAACAAAACTAGACAGTGCTGTCAGCAAGAAGTTACCAAACTATGGCTGCAGTAACAAGAATAGAGTAAGAACTGCGCAAAGTTCTGTTAAGGACGGTGCCTACTTTTGTTAGTGCGCACATCTTCTGCGCATCATGCAAGCCATGGTTTAAGTGCCACGTGCGCGCTGGGGTTGACATTGACACAATCAACTACACTATCACGTACACAACTAAAATGAAAGCAAAACTTTCCTACTGTGACCAAATCAAGTTTAATGAACCTGTACTTAAGTCAGGAACACCAGAATAGCAACACATTGCTAACCACCAACTGTTTACGTCTTTCAGTTGAAAACCTAGCTGGTATCTGTTGAAAATTGTACTGAAATCCAACTGTAAACATGTACCTAGAGATGGCGTAGTGCACACGCAAAACTAATGCGAGATACGCAAATGTCTTCCTTACTGGGGAGGTGACAGGAAAAAATGTAACAGGCACCGTAAAAGTTTTCAAAAAAGATGAATAACTTAAAAAAAACGTGTGGTTACCCCTACATTTTATGTTATGAAATGGAATTAGCAAGCCTGATGATTAGTTTCTGGTTGTCAGAAAAAGGTATTTAGACTGTATTTTAGCTGATCCAGAGGAAGGCTGTCAAAGACGCTAAAAGCGCTGTTGCAATGATTTTGTTATTAAAAAACATACCAAAATGGTTTTTATCTTACCATTTGCCATGTAGTTTAAAGATCTTTTTAAATGCGTTTGCTTTTCTGAATGTAAAGGTGAATTCTAAGGAAATTTGTAAAGAAATATCCTTTTCTTCTTTTTCAGAAAAATGCTGATGTCAGCATTTTTGTTGAGATTCAAGGCTAATTATCTCGAAAAAATGCGTGGTTACCCCAGTTTTTCTTTGTGGATTCTAATAGCCCTTGCAAAGATCTACTTTTTCCGTATGGTCCTAACCTGGTGCAAAAACCTTTGTATTTAGTAGGTACTGTCCTTAAAAGAGGAGCAGGTCATTTACTTCCATATTCTTAACCTTTCAAAATAATTTTTTTGTTCAGGTTTTTGCAGAGCAGGGAAATGTTCCAAACATCATAATTGCTGTAAGTAAAACCTTGATATTTAACAATATTACTTTAAGCTTTTCTAAACTGAATTTTGTAGTTGGTTGTAGGTAAAAGTACAATCTCATGTACTTTTTTGCAACCTTAATCAGAACTAGGGAACTATTACTTTCTCTTGTAGAAAAATGAAAAGGGTTTAAATTTGTTTGAAAAACAAGGGACTCTCCCTGCTAACTTGTCTGCATGCACTAATCCTGATCAGGTATTTGCAGTCCATTTACTATGCAGCCTACAAAGATAATTCAAGAGCTTCAACACCAAAAACTAATAAATAAAAGTAGGTTTTTTTGCCTGAAACATGTATACTGTTCTTATTTGCTGTTCCATTTTCTCTAACTTTGAGGGATAAAATATTAGGATACGGTTGATATTTTTACATGAATAGAATGTATCTAGCAATGTGCATTTTTTCCAGGGTCCTCCTGGTACAGGGAAGACTACAAGTATCTTGTGTCTGGCCAGAGCTCTTCTGGGTTCATCATTCAAAGATGCTGTGCTTGAATTGAATGCATCAAATGACAGGTATGTACATTGGGTGTATAAAGCCTATTCCAGTCGCGAGGATCAGAGTTGCTCCCCTGTCTCGCTAGTGGTTAGCCACAGAAGTATCTAAGAGTGATCCTATTGCCCTAGGTTAGTATGTGAGGTCCGGCTTCCCTAACTGCTCACTGTAAACCATTCGTACTTCTGGGTGGAGAGAGGCAACATAAGATTAAAAAATGTCTCACCCAAGAACACAACATGCATGTACTACCATTACTTTTAAGACTCAAGACTGTTCTATCCAGAATACAGTGCAATAAACACTAAGCCATTGTATGATTGGCCTGGCAGGGGTAGCATTATGCTCAGTAGCCAGGAAGTTGCCATGGTATGGCAACCCTGTTGCAGTCTACTTCAAGGCACCGGTCACATCATGATCAAGAGACTACTGCAGTAGGAAAATTATGAACTTGATAGACTTAGCTGGACAGGAAGGAGAACATTATTGAATTTACAAATTAAGTTGAAAGCCACATGTGGAAGTATACTTTGTAACTTTTTAACCCATTTCTCCCTCCCTCTAAATATGAACCTCACACAACATTGTATTTCTTGCAACAATACACAAAGTAATTCTTTATTATTGTTGCAGAGGAATTGATGTGGTGCGTAACAAGATAAAGATGTTTGCTCAGCAGAAAGTAACTTTACCAAAAGGCAGACACAAAATTATAATTTTGGATGAAGCTGACAGGTATGTTCAAGAAGGTGGTACCTTAATAATAATAATAATATTATTATTATTATTATTATTATTATTATTATTATTATTGTTAATAACTTATAAGAGCTGAACACAGTACTTTTCAGTTGACAACATATACTTGTACATGTACAGACAATGACATGCACAGCACTACTGGGTTTAATAAGTGCAATCGGATTCGGAAAATTAGGCATTACTGGCAGTGAATTACACAGTTTTAACCTTAACTTTCTGTGATTTAAAAGGCAGCATACATGTAATTGCCAACTGCATTTTCCTCTTTTACAGCATGACAGATGGGGCACAGCAGGCTCTTAGAAGAACAATGGAAATCTACTCCAAAACTACGCGGTTTGCTCTGGCATGCAATACTTCTGACAAAATTATTGGTAAGTAACCTACACTTCACTTAATTTACTGTTACGGAATTGTGTGTAGTATGGCAGTTTTAATTTAAAAGTTTTATTACTTCAGAGGCTATACAGTCAAGATGTGCTGTTTTGCGATACTCAAGATTAACCGATGCTCAAGTCTTACACAGATTGTTAGAAGTTTGTGAAAAAGAACAGGTCAGATTTTGTATTGTTATATAGGGGGATTGTGGGGAGTGGGAGTCCATGTGCTAAACAGTGATTGTGCTTTTCAAAATGATGCAAGCTATTGAAATGCCCTCTGAAGTTTCTTTTACTGCTTCCTCTCAAAAAACAGAAGGTCACATCAGTACATGTACGTTCATACATTCATGTCTGCGTGTTTTGATTGTTAGATTGCAGGGTTCTTTAATTTTTGTCATACCTATGATTGAGGACAGAAAAACTTGTATTTGTTAGCAGTATTTTGAACCTCGGTCTGATTTTGGCCAGAAGCACAGTAATCCTGATTGGTCTTAATAAAATTCTTGCAACATAATAAGTGAAATACATGTAGAAACAGATTGTTCTGCAGGTGCTTTGTACATTCATACCTATGTTCGCTTTCAGGTTGCCAAAACTGATGATGGATTGGAGGCTATTGTCTTCACTGCTCAAGGTGATATGAGACAGGTGAGAAGTCAATGAAAAATACATCCATCTCTATTTACATCCACATTTATGGTTAGGCAATTGTTAGACCGTATAAAGTCATGCTCTCTGTCTGCTTTTTTGTTAGGTACCTCTCCCCACTTGCTTTTGTAGGCTTCATAGACTACTTGTAGCTGGATCTGACAAGTGTTTTTCCCATGAACACAAGCGCAAAAAGGGTAGTGTGGACAAGAAGGGGTTGGGTTGAGGCTCTCAAGAGTGCTGCACCCTTGTCTCATTTCAGCACCTTCTCATCTAAAGCATCTTACCCCATTTTTCCTGTATGATTTCCATGCTGCAAGGTGGTCTACATGTTTCATAGTATCCTTGACTATTTCCATTTATAGTACCTTGCTCAGAATTGCAAGTCTTGAAGTGCCTTATGTGGGAATCTAAAATATAGACCAAGTTCTGGAAACTCAACCGACACAGTTTTCTATTGATTATGTGACAGCAGATTTCTTCTTGTAAAAGAAACCACAACGTCTTATTCCTAGGCCTGGTTTTATTTTTTTTTTGTTTTGTATTATTTCTTTCAGGGCATTAATAACCTTCAGTCGACATTTTATGGATTTGGTTTTGTGAACAGTGAAAATGTATTTAAGGTATTGTTTTAATATATGAATGCTTTTTTGTTAGTCTCAAATTTACTTTTATCAGTACTTGGTATATTTGCTTGCCATGTGACAGTCTTCTGAGTGACAAACTGATATAATTGTGATTTCAGTTACTGAATGTATTTGAGGCCTCTACTTTGCTGGTTTAAGCAAAGTGCTTAAAGCTTGGCACTGGCTGTTTATTTCGTTTTATTTCGAGTTCTGAATCCAGATTATGACGTTGTGTTTGATCAGCCAGGTATTAGAAGTGATTTTAGTAATAACACTTATAATGAAACAGCTCAGTTTGGTTTTGTTTGATTGCTTTTGTGATTACCTCCCTGTGCTTTAGGTTTGTGATGAGCCTCATCCTCTACTGATTCGAGAGATGATCAAATCCTGCTCAACAGGGGACGTAGACGAAGCTTACAAGGTTCTTTCGCATTTGTGGTACATGGGTTATGCCCCAGAGGACATCATCACCAACATCTTTCGCGTGTGTAAGAACTATCAGATTGCAGAGTATCTTAAACTGGAATTCATCAAGGTAAGATACTGCAGGGCAGTTACCGAGGTCTACAAGAGTAGGAAGAAGACTGCAAAACAGTCGTATATTTTGGTGAATTTCCACGTTGTTCGAACGAAAGCTCTGGAGCGAGTGTCTACCCCCACTGTCTTCTAAGTTATGGCCACTTACAAAATTACCTTTAAATTGAAAGAAACCTGCAAATAGTGGTTTTCAAAGATCGAAAAACACTAATGAGATGCCAGTAAGCCATAAAGGAACAAGGATGGTTAAGGATGGAGAAGATTGACGCGGATTACAAACGACGAACTTGAAAAATTTAGGCTAAGCTTTTCAAGATGCGCAAACCACGACGAAGCTCCTCGAAAACACTTTCTTAGCGTCTTTCTGACACAGTATCATTTTAAAGAAATAAAATAAACTTAAAACGGGGAGTAGACTGGATAGAGACGTTAAAAAATACGGCTGTCCGCTTTGTATAAAATATATTGAATTTATTCAAATTTTCCCATACCATTAAAGGGAAAATCCTATTAATCATGGCTGAATCGGGATGCAGCCTGTCAAAAAGAAAAATGTTTATCACACCTCATCAATAGATATTGGACGCCAAGTCAATTTAAACTGAATTTAGAATGAATGGAACAGTTTACCAGATCATTTCAAGGAGGCTCCCAACTCTCCTAATTTTTAAGAACAAAGTTTGATCTTTTCCTTATAATGTTTTCATATCTTGATTCTGTATTAGATGTTGGCTTTTCCATATCTAGTCTACTTCGTTTAGTGCAAGGTCCAACAAGGTAGTGCAAGTAAAAAAATGTTTTTCTTTCGTCTCCAGGAAATCGGCTATACACACATGAGGATAGTAGAAGGTGTAAACAGCTTGTTACAGCTGTCCGGTTTGTTAGCCCGGATGTGCAGTAAGGTGACGTCACAGGACAGCTGAGTAGCCAGGCTTGTGGCGATTAACCGATGAACTCAAGTAGGAGACTATGATTTGACTCAAGTGAACTCCAGAAACAATGATCGTGAAACGAGAACAGTAATGAACGAGCAAGATGTGCTGGATTTTTTACCAAGTGCGACTGTAAGGTTCATGACAAGTGTACCAATGGTTCTTATCACTAGTGAGCAATCTTCATGTAAAGTCGAAGGTGTAACGTAAAGTGCAATCAGGAGTTTTGTAACAGTGAATTGAACTTTGAGGTTTATTCTTCCCACGTTCTCCCCAATATATAGTAAATTGCGAACTAGTATGCTAATACGAAAGTAAATGCTTCCGTTTTCGCTTGTTGAGTGCTCCAAAAAAAAAAGTATTTGAAACACGTCTGTCAGCAAGTCACAAGTGGCTATTTCATTTTAGACGACCCTCATTTTTCTTCGACATCTAACTTGGGTGAAACCGACTCAATTCAAAAGGTGTTGAGTTAAATCAAGTAAAACTGGTTTTGACGAGAACATCATGACTCGCGATTGTGGGCGAAAGAGTCTGGTAAAAAGAAGGTGCATTGCATGTGGTTCGCGATGTGAGCTCCACAGCTAAACAAATACTCGGTTTAAACTTCCTGTACTGAGTAAAATCCTGGCAGAAAGTGTTACGTCATCGACTAGTAAAAGCATAGGACGCGACCTCGATCCCAGGCTCTCTCTCCTTTGCCTCCCTGGGATCGATGTTGCTTCGAACGTTTCTCTGCGAACCAGGAAAGAATTCAATGCTTTCACACTTCATCACTCAGACCTCCATCTTCACCTCTGGTATTTAATGTAAAACTACCATCATCGGGAGTGAATTGACATGTTCAGCGAGTGGCTTTCGCGCATTTTATATATATACTCTTAACGTTCAACTATTTAAACGTCTTTTTGACACGATAACAGGACAATCAATTGCCAGAACGTTCACTTCAACATCGAAGTTTGTATCAAGACCTAAGGTGGCGAAGTTAGATAGTTCGTGCAAATGCGTGACAACCAAGTTTTCTGTGTTTTTCCTTATCTGTCATATCTTCAAACAGATACTCGCAGTCGTGGCATGTTTACACGCATATCTTAGAATCGGGGAGCGGGGTGGATATTACGAGTGCAAAACACCGTATATCAGACCAAAATAGTCATAAAAAGGGCCTGAAACCTATTTAGCTTTTATAAAGGAGGATCCCCGGGCGTAGCTTTGCGATTCGTAGTTTTGCAATCTGTGGGAATGTAGTTAGATTTTGAAAGATGGTCAGTGTAAGGGAGAAGTGTATTGAAACTTGGAAAAACTTGTAGTTGTGACATACCTTTTTCAATTATGGTTGCTGAGACAACGTCTGATGTATTTTCGTAAGCTTTTGGAAAGCCAGCAATTCAGTAAGCGTAGTAAAATTCCTGAGAACAGTTGAAACAATAAAGTTGTCTGCGTGCCAAGGTTAACTGCATTGTTTTGTATTTATCGAACCTGCTTGACAACAATATTGAAAGGTTAAGAGAAAGGAAGCTTGATTTGAATGCGTATGATGGAAAAATGACAAATATACAAGGTAGATTTAAAGGTGTGGCTTCCATTATTTCTTTACCACGTTTCGTGAAAAAAAAATATGCTAATATGATTTGTCTCTTAAAGTATGCTGATTAAAATCTTGAATTTTAAAAGGTTGAAATTTTGATTCATCATCCTTTTAATCATTGTTAATGCGGTGGAAATGTGCAGCTGCTGCTTATGCCACAATAAATTTGAAGTTGTTCCTGTTGATTTTACATTTGTGGCAATCGATTTTACAGCGTATAAAACTCGACTCAAGAACATTAGAAACGAGCGCTTTGATTTGATCTGTTAGCCTCAGGCATGGCCTTGCACAAATTTTCATGTGGCCTTAAGTACCCTTTTAAATATATTTACTCGTGAAAGAATAAAACAAATCGGATATGTGAATTTGTGAATAAATTACAATAAATGACACATGAAAAGATGGCTTGAAATCTTTTGTTTCAATAAATACATTTCGTCTTATAATCTGATTCATTATTCGGAACTTTAAATCGTGCTTTTAATAACCTTTTTAAATATCGTTTTGCAATAGTTTGGTCTAAAAACTCAATATAGTTTGCATGAAACTTTAAAACAACACCAAATAGAGCTTGATGGTGTATAATTGAGGCGGCTCTTGAATATTTTATTTCCTGTATATTTTATTTTACAAGGCTGTGATCCAATCTTTCACTTGACAGTCACTGTTGATTTTACACTTTAATTTGAGAGAGTTTGCGTCGAAGGTTTTCCTTTGTTGTGAGACAAAAGACCCGTTTGGATTATATTCATTGCCTTTAACGCCTCGGTGTTCTAAAGCTATTAACGACTGATTTAAACAGATCCAGTAACTGCTTTTATAATAGAAGCATTGATAATATTGTGGCCCGATCGAGAAAGGTTGGGCAAAACATGCTGGCAAGAGGAAATATTGTGTTCGACTTCCTTTCGTTGTTTTATATGCGTAGTTTAACAAAATGAAAAAAAAAAATTGTTCAACCACAATTGACACTCGGTATATTGATACTTGACTGTGGATCCAAAATTTGACAGCTTAAAATAGGATTCGAGGTGTTACTTTACTCTTAGAAGACGTTGCACCTTTGAATTTTAACTTTCATGTACGAGAACAACCTCATTCGGTCATAGACTGCACTGTTAACTTCACGCGCACATGATTCGCTGGTTTTTCTTTACCTTATCTCTAGTGACACCCGATGCCTTTATATGTTCGGGCAGGAAGCCTGTGATAGCTTGGGCAGTTCAAATGCAAACGAGTCAAAAACACATAATCGAAATTACCAATGCTAATTTTCGATCGATCCGGCTTAAGCAAAGTTCCATCGCGAAGCGGGGTCTTGAATTGTTAGCGTCACGACTCTACTTTACAGTTGACAGCGTGTTTAACGTCAGAATAGGCAAAGTCCGCCCTCCGACGACCATAAATGGACATATATTGTGCGGGGCAAAAGTCTTACATTGTTTTGACAATCGCAGGATTGGGGAGTGCTTGTTAATCTCATGCGTTTAGGAGGAGGAACACTGTTTAGCTTGGTCTACGCTGCAACCGAACAGCTTGCAGATTGCTACCTAAGGGGTGGGCGATTTTAATCTGCTTACACTCATATAGGTCTTTGTCATAAATTTTACTGAGGAAGTCGCCACATCGCCGCAGATGTGAGTACAGTATACAAAAGAGAGCACCGGCCGTGGGGAAAAAGCCAAGAGAGAGATCACTAGGTTGCCAAACGAGAAGGAAACCGGCTTTGGTCAGAAGAGCACAATTTTGGAGTGCGTTCATCTCAAGAGCGCTTCAACCAGAACTGATGAATCCTATAACGTCGACTGTCGCAGCTTCGTGCAATCGACTGGTCCTTAGTCCACGAACATCTCCACGCAGCAGTCCAAGGCCCTCTCCTAACGTTATAAGGAAAACCCCTTTCCTCGATTTGCCCGCTGACGAGAAAAAGCGTCGAGACTCTAAAGAAATCGTAGACTACAAGAAACAACTGGCTGCAACGACGAGACAAGCCTACAAGGAAAGACAGACGGAAAACAAGAGGTCGAATAATGTTGGGAAAGGGTCCAACACTGCAGCGACGAACGAAAAGCCAGCCAAACGGCTTTTAGAGGAAGCTGTGGCGGTAGCCGCGACAGCTGAAAAACGGAAACACGGCAAGAAAACCGCAAATTCAAAACCATCCAAATCGTCAAGTAGTAGCGCATCAACGAAGGACAAAAAGTGCACAATAATGTGATTATCTTGGTATCTAATCGTTCTTTCCAGAACCTCTCATGAATATTCAGCTTGAGTTTTATCTTCCGCCGAGTTGAAAAACCGCAGAAATCCTCTCTCGTTCATTGCTCGGAGCTAAAATAAGAAGAAGGATGGCAATCACAAAATTCAAGCAGCGCCTGTTATCAAAACGGGGAATTTTAAGCTTGGTCTGCAGTAGTAGAAGCTCAACAGGAGGAAGTGCAATGATGAATTTTAAATTCATAGGAAAGTGTGTAATCGCACCTTGCGAAACCAAATCTAACACAACACGGAGTCTTTTTGATTTTTAGCCTTACTTAAATGTGCTGCGAATTGAAAGCACTTGCGTCAACCAAAGATAACACGGAACTAAATTAAGAACTTTTTCTCTGCCAAATACACCTGCTTGGTGGTTTTCAATCCACCTTGTGTTCCTTTCCTTTGAAATCATTATTCGTAGAAAATCGACATCAATCCGTAGGATAATAGAAAATTGACTCGAATACTAAAGCAATACAGGCTAAATGCCCCGTGGCGAAACACTACTTCAATCACATTCACTTGTTTAACATTTATTCCCGTTGGCGACCAATTTTCCCATTCGCATTTAGCGGCCGCCGTTTACAAGAGATGCGAAATATATTTGAGTGTAAAATTCAGCCGTTGAAAATCATATAAAAATCGCATTTTTTAAACAGACCTTCTGTAAATATTTACTTTACCGCGAAACGCTAAAAGCGAAAGGTTAGTTTTGCAATATTATGAAAATTTCGTCGAATACATTATCATATTTTCACGTCGCAGGGGGTTGTCTCCGACAAAGGACCGCCGCTGATAGGAACACAATAGCGTGTTTTTCCTTATTTTGAATGCCGTAATCTTTTTCGGAGAAGACTTTCACATGAAGCGTTATTGTCAAACAGCGCGAAAACTGGCAGACGTCAGAGCTATTAGAAAAATAAAATAAAAATAAAAAAAGGGACGACGTTGTAACTATTTTTTTCAAGACAAAGACAAATACTGCAATAGGACATGTAGAAGAAAGAAAACTTCGAGGTGTCGTGTCATAATATCGATGTTATCATCATATTTGCCATATTTGATTGACAGCTGGTGTCTAAAGTGACATCTGCTTTCTTAATCTGTTCATATTGAAAATCGTACGTCTTTTCAGTTTACTCAGTCCTAAAGGACAAATTTGGGCAGAAATTGTTTTGCTAGTAAACATGAAGTTTTTTTTTTAGTATTTTCTCAACGTTTTTGCGTTAGTAATCGATGATGAATAAAACGTGTTGATAGTATCGCGAAAGTGAAAGCAATGGTCTTTTTACTAGACTCTACTGACCTTGTGAAAAGTCTTGTAAACTTTTATCACTTAAACGGATCTCTTTTTTCGTTGGGCCAGTTTGTTTGTATTTGAAACTAGAGACTACATTAACTTCAAATGATCGTATATTAAATATATGTTAGTGCCTTTTCCGCCGAAACTGACTTGCATATTTTCAATTTTTGAGTTATTTTTTTTACAAAAAAAATACCTCTTAGTCGGCGCGTCGAGTAAGTTACGAGTCAATGGGTGAGTGAGTGAGTGAGTGAGTGAGTGAGTGAGTGATGTATGTATGTCACACCAATCAGATTGGATCTTCTATAAACAGCCAATCAAATTTCTTGTTGTAAAGGTAAATAGTATGTGAGAAGATCTGATCCCGATAAAGTTCAGAACGGCCGTATTCATTCTTCTATAAAAGAGGAGGAAGTATTCATATATTGGGTTTACTTCGACATTTTCTGTGGGTTAGGCTGAGGATTTTAGTTAAATGAACGAGATGAGCTTTGAGGTTTGAAACAGTTCGTGAGTTCGTAGTATGCAAATGCAACGAGATATTTTTATTTTTAGTTAAAGGTAACTTGATACTTTTGTTTTTCACAAGGAGTAACGAATCGTTGCTTCTAGTTCTTAGGACATGTTTTAGAGGGGACGAGACTTCAGATTTGAAACAGTTCTAACGTTTACAATAGTAATTGCGGGTAACGATTGTTTTGTTCTTGTTGCGTGCAAATATAACGAGATATTTTTGTTTTTTAGTTACAAAGTGTAATTTGACACTTGTTTTTCACAAGGGAGTAAATTCAATTAGAGTGGACGAATCGTCACCACTCTTTCCCACGAGATGTTTGCTATCTTTGGTAACAAATGGTAACTTAACAGTTTTGTTTTTTATATGGGAGTAAATTCAGTTAGAGCTGACAAGCTATCGGCTATTGTTTCCAGGATATTAAACAAAAAAGCTTTCATTTCTGGACGGTTTTTACGTCTCTGCAGTAGCAGTATGATAGTTTTATATGATGACATTCATTTCAGTCTGATATTTTTTAAGGTAAAAAGTATGAAAACTGTTCAAATGTTCTTTGAAGACTGCGCGGCATCAAGTTAAAGTGCAATTTAATTACATCAGGCTTTCAACGTGTCAGAGGTTTTTTTCTCTTTCTGTCTATTTTCGGTGAAGTTGTGTTGTGTTGTGTTGTGTGAAAAGGTAAACTTACATCTCGTATAAAATGCGAAAAAGTCCCTAAATTAACTTGCGTATTTTTGAGCAAAAATTCCTCTTGGGGGTTGGAAGGGTTATGTGATCGGTGAGTGAGGGAGTTATGCATGTGCGCGTGTCACACCGGGTTGTATCAAAGAACGAATCAAATTGCCTGTTAGAAAATAAGATGGTATCTACATTAATCTGGAGACGTGTCAGATTACTGTAGTTTGTTCAGTCAAACATTTTATGGCTTACAATTTAGCTATCTTACCATGACCGATGTAACATCGCAACCAAAGAAGAAATGGCAAATTAACCAGATCATTACTGTACCATGAATGCTCCTATCTCCGACACTTCACACAAAAAAATAACTCTTGCACGCCTTGCGTGCCTATGTTTCGATTAACTTATTCCCGGTCACAATTTATCCTACTTAACGGTCTGTCGCCTATGTATGATTATTTTACCAGCCATAACTTCCCAAGGTCGGGTTAAGTTATCTATCATTAGTTTAAATGTACTAGCGTTTTATCACGAATGCCGTTCTCTGATTGGCCACGTACTCACCATCTATTAAACAAGTAGATTATGAGCTCGAGATTTCTATTTAAACAATACAGTGTTTCTGTCGAGGAACTATCGGCTGATAGTTGCCCCGCGGAAATTTGATGTTCTTGAAACAAATATTTGTCCGAGAAGCGAAGCTTGGAGAGCAAATATGCTAGTTTTAAGAACATCAAATTTCCAATGGGCAACTATCAGAGCGATAGTTCCGAGACAGAAACACTCTATTGTCTTTATTGTTCACCACTAAATTATCTTCCGCGGGCCGGTTCAAAAATTATATTGAATTATTTTCAACATTTTAAGATGAAAGCCGTGACAGCCAGATGTAAAATTTGAAAAAGAAAACCGACAAAACCCACCTAATACAATTTCAATTCTTTATTTTCTACAAACCCGCTTGTTTACAGAAATTTTTTTACGGACGAGTACTATCCATCCGGATATTTTCCGCGGACGGGCACTATGGTTTGATAGTAGAGACCTTAAGCACTAGGACGGGAGTCACGCCGACGGCATACCGGAAGTTTATTTTCTGTCCCAGTCATGCGCACAACCTGAAAAGCTGATTGCAATCTGCCGTCGTCCTGACGTTGGTGACGCCACATTTACTGTTTTGACGTAGTGTGGACAACGTGATAGTTCATCGCAAAGTTTTGAGCCCTTTTCTTTGATTTACCGTTATCAACTATCACCTCAGAAATATCGAGCTCATAGTTTAATTGTTAAGTAGATAGTGGGTAGCAGTGTGCGCTTGGTAACGAAGTTGGTGGTCCTTTCTGCGTTTTTGAAGTGTGTGTGAAGAGGGAGTTAGCTGTTTAGATAAAGATTTGGGCCGGGTTGTTCGAAAGCTGGTTAACGCTAACCCAGGATTCAAAGTTAACCGAAGTAAAAATCTTTCTTGCATAAAAAAATACTTGAAGATATTGTAACTCCGAGCGGTATTTTGAGTGTTAACTCGAAGATATTGTTAACTCGATCTCTTTGCTCTCATTCAAATCTTAACTAAAATCTCATATTCTTAAATCCTATGAGACCATCATACCGTTATATCCTAGCCTTATCCAACTTGTAACGGCGGGCTTATTAAAACTCAAGACATTACTATGCCTCTTGATTTTTTTATTAGGTCCCCTTTCTTATGTCCCTTTTTTTCTTCTTTCAGAAACTGAACAAGTCTCAGATGGAACTGTTTTATTCTGGACAAATACAAATAGTCTTTTGATTACGAAGCTTGTCTAAATTATGTGTAAAATTATTTGATTATAATGTTCCATTATCAACACGAAATATGAAACGTAGTAAGGACTCGTGCAAAAGCTTTATAGCAAAGCCTGGCTCACACTAGCGACATAACGACAAAATCGCTTATGTCGGTAATGTGAGCATCGACATGAAGACATACGGAAAATATCAGTGTTTATTTTTCCTTATGTTGCTATGTCAGTATGTCAGGATGTTCACAGTGCAAACATAACGACATAAAGTCCTTTTAGTGTTGTTATGTTTATGCCATAACGACGGTCGTTATGTCGCTAGTGTGAACTAGTCTTAAGAACCCTTTCCAGATCCATATTTGAGGTCAGGTTGTTTGGTAGGTAACATTAACGTTGGCAGACGTAAATTAAAGCCATGCCAGACGATTTGACACATTCCAAAGCACAAAACCTAGTACAACAACCTTTGAGATAGCTTTACAACGGACGGTAAAAGTTGGCGCAGTGGTACGATGTTTAATAACTGGTGCCTCCATTTCTGGTGTACGCTTATTTCTATAATTTACATAAACATCTTCAAAAAGGTTTAATGAACGGTGGGAAGCAATTGAAAAGCGAGCTTTGAGTGTACTTCAACTGCATAAAATTAACGACTGATCGATCGACTGTCGTTTGGCCTTCATTACTATAACTCACTCATTACGCATGGGTGTAATGGTCAAATTAAAAAAAGGAATGCTCAGTTTTGCGACAAAAGAGAACAAGGAAGAAAAGGGTCCAATATCACGTCATCAGAGGGGTAAGACGCAGCAATAAGTCAAGGAAAGACAGAAACTCGTTAGCAAATATTTCATTTATTTATTAACTGAAACAATACTACGCAGTACTAAAGTATTCTACCAAAGACTAGGTAATTATCTATTTAGCACTACCGCGAAGTGTCGCGAATGATCCTGGACTGTCTTGTATATATACTGCAATGTATTGTGAAATAATTATATTCTATAACCTTTTCAATTCAAGGTAAGGTAATAACTTACCACTTATTAATTTACAGTGTATACAACACTATTAATTATGACTTCTACTGTATTTACACGGAACCCCCACGCCAAAAAAAAAAAAAAAAATGCTACTTAACCTTTACTATTGGAATATACAACGCAACGCTAACAATTAATTGAAACAATTCTTTTCTCTTTCTTTGCAAATGTGAAACTAGCAGGAAGTGATACCGCGAACCAAGCTCTATAGCCTTACTTTAATATATAATTATTATAACCTGCCATTCTCAGTACGATTGCAGGATCCCGCTAAACTGGGGCCAAAAGCTGCCACTCAGCAACACCACAAAAATCTGGCTTTGTATCTACATGTACCTAGGTATGTTCTCTGTTCAAAATATGACCACATGATATGAAAAGAAACGAAATGTGACCAGGAACGCAGGGCTAAAGATGCAAGACTTTGCTAACACTAAATAGGCCACTCTGTAGTCGGTCAGATCAAAGTAATGTGTCAACTGTCAAAAGAGTATGACGTAGGTTGCCGTGCTTCCATCCCTCCACGTGGGATCCGCCACCACCTTTGCTCGACACATGGGACATGTGCGCTCTCGGTCAAACCACAGTGATATGCAGTCTTCACAAAAAATGTGCTGCAAGACAAGAATACCGAACCAGGATTTAAGCCATGCCTCGACTGAGAAGGGCAGAACTACTTTTGCACAGTTGTGTACAAAAATGTCAGACTATCTGGCAACATTAATGCAAGAGATGATTGTTAAGGTGAAGAGATTCCGTCCATATCCGTTTGCAACCCAATCCTGTGTTTTGGCAAATGGCTATTTTTTTCGATCGACTGGTCCAAAAATTTCCGAAAGTACATTATTGCTAATCGAACAAAAGTAGAATCCAAGCCAGAGGTTATAATGTTCTCAATTACAGCTTGCCTGGCTTTCAAAACTATAGATCTAAATAACGTTAAAAGTCAAATAGAAAAGGCAAGACGAATTGCACTGTTCTTCACTTAGATCCACTATATCGTCAAATTGTGCAACACAAAACAGAGATAGCGAAGGGAATCTATAGTAAGGGGTCTTGGTTTAAGAATGCTTGACGTAAGGGTTTCAATACCTTGCATGATCGGAGCATGATGGGTTCCTTTAGCTCCTCCTGGCAAATTGGGCACGAATTTCCTGCTTCAACTATTTCTTCTTTAGAAGGGGGTGAGCCATATTGCTGCATCATAAGACAAAACAAATAAATGAGAACAAATTGGGGGGGCGGGTTTTATAAAAGCCAAACAAAACCAGGAACATATTTAAGAGTTACACTACAGTAACATCTTTTCTGTTTTTTAAAAAATTATAGTGTAATTAAACATTAAATGCTTCCTACCACATCATGGCCAAAAACTTTGCAGGCAGCATACACCTCTTGAATTTTGTTAACAATCATGCGAGCCTGTTATTAAACGGTGAATAAATCAATTATTCTTAAACACAGTGACCATAACTGCCCACTTCCCAGCAACCTGCTTCTCTAACGTTTGATTTTGGAAGCACTTAGACATCTGTTTTTTTCTCTTTGTAACATATAAAATAATATAAACTTCCTAATTCATTCCGTCCATCACTGTCAACCCGATACAACCCCCAAAAGAGACAATTTTCATTCGTATGCTTGAATTCCAGTTTGCCCTTGGGACAAGTAGCTCTCAAATCTTGCTTGTCCTGGGCAAGTCTTGGTGCGCTTTGTTAATGATTTAGTAGGTAAGAGGACTTGCCCGATCCCTTGCCCATCAGACAAACGAGAAGGAAAAGTTACTTGCCCAGAAGGAAATTAAAACTAGTTGTCTAGACAAGTGGACATCACTTTTTTCGAACCTTGATATGAAAGTGAAGGGTAAGGTGTCCATTACATTTCAGGCTTAACTGTTCAAGAATATCTACAATGTATATCACGTCAATAATGACATGCACTTTTCAGATGGACAACTCCACACTATGGGTCATGAATGATGCTTTTCAGGACCTGAAAACAGATTTTACGATTAGTCCCAGAAGTTCACCTGTCTGCTAATTACTTAACTAATAAGATGCACTTTTTGGCTTGACAACACCACTTCAGGTAGAACCTTGATTTGACGATCTGTACAACCTTTACATTTACATTACTCTACATTTTGGGGGTTGTGCCATCTTGAGGGCAAAAGACATAAAATGGAGTAAATAATTTGTTAATATTACCTTAAGTAATAGGTAAATTGTCGTTGCTATGATAGCAAAGTACTCGCCACCATAGTTGTACTCTGTGAAAAAGGCAAACCACAGTGGAACCGGTACTAGCATGCGGTATAACTGTGAAAAATTTTCAATCAACAGGTAGTACTTGCCCTGTGGATTTTGAGCAAAAGAAATATCTCAACACTTAACAGATATCAAAAGTGTAACAGTAAAAGAAAATAAATAACCACACTGTTATTAAGAGTGATGCAAATGCAAGATAAGCTCGGGAGAATGTGAAAGCAGTGATGTGTAAGGTAATGCCTACATACCAGGTTACCTAAATTTCAAACTCTCCCAAACTTTGTTTTGTAGTATTTACAGTTTAATACACATGCACACCAGTTTTTACATGTGCATTGCATTTCTTTAATGAAACAATTATTTGGCAGATGGCAGGTCTACATGTATATTGACACAGATACAAATGTCTCCGAGTCCTACATTATTTTGTAGTGAGAGGTATGACATAACTTTATGTCATATAGCCCTGATGCTTTTTGTGGTTAATACCGTAGGGGTCACAATCGATCAGTGTACATGTATATACCAATTTCACTGATGCCACAACCTGTTTACAAGTGACACTAGCTATTCTGGTAATATTTGATAGATTATTCAAGAAACAAAGAAAAAAAACAGAAACAGTTACCCTTCTTCTAAATGGAATTATCTTTCTGTGCTGGACTACCACCATGGACTTCAAAGCCATTGTGATATATCGAATCACAAAATCTACAAGAGTAAAAAAAATAAGAACTGATTACTCTTAAATGACTAAATGCCAATACATTTATTATTTACTTCTGTTACTCACCTGTGATTCCGACACACCAAAACACAGTCCACACGTCCATTCTGTTAAACAGTGGCTTCCTAAAAATCAAGCTTAAGAGAAAACATCCACTCTTCAGTACATATGGGTTATTGACCAAGCGAGAGGTGAAGATTACTAGATATTGCCAAGTTCAGTTTTTGCGTGTTAATGGACCAAGGCGGAGTCAAGGTCCATAAACTAAAAAAAAAAGGAACAAGGCCAATATCCAGCCATCTTGACCAAACAAGCTTAGTCAATAAAGGATTTATTATGTGGCTTTCGGGCAAATTTTTCTTGTGGGACACAGCCAGTAGTCCTGAGCAGGCAAGATAGCCCCATCTTGCGTGTTCTTGGTAGCCAATCACAGTGCAGGATTTGGTTTATCTTGCCACTTACAGAGCTAGCCATAAAGTAAAAGTAAAAAATTACGGTATTATGCAAATACATTACAACCATTACCAGGTACAGGTCTTATTCTAGGATGAATGGTGGCCGATTCCCAAAAAATGAGCACCAAAGGCACAAGCTTCTAGAGGTGTCCATACTTCCCAAGGAAATGTTTTGGATCTTAGCCCCTGAAAGTGCTCTTTCCAAGTTTTCTGAGTAATTTTGAAAAATCTGACAGATTTCCATAACACAGTGGAAACTGGTATGGATACACACTTGGTTACAACAACAAATTAGAAGTATTGACAATCATTTCAAAGTAATTACAGCCTTCTTAAAGAACATGAAATGCTGACAGTGTTATAATATGCAAAAACCCTTGTGTAGCAATTGCTCATATTCTTTTTAATTATATAGACACGAGTGTTTTACTGGAAAATACACCACTCGTAAAATTCATACTAAACTACATCCAGGACTTGAGTGGTGTATTTTCCATATCCTCACTAATGAAGATAGCTATGATTTCACTGATATCAAGTTTGTCTCTTAAATTGTACTTGAATTTGTAGGTGTGTGATTGAAACATCTTTGGGTCTTCCTTGAAAGTCTTCGGCAATTTTCTGAAATCTTCGGAAATTTTCAGAAAATGTTCAGCAACATTTGTGTGACCTTCGGACAAGTTTTGAAGAATCTTTGGAAATCTTCAGAAAGTGGTCAGAAATCTCCAGAAAATCATCAAAAACGCCGTCATCAGTATATCTATATAATAAAAAGAACATTACACGTTAGCTCAAAGATATGAATTTTATGTTCTCGTGGCAGCAACAGTATCTCACGAGTGAGCGCAGCAAAGGAGTGAGATATTGTTCTTGCCACTCACACATAAACTTCATATCTTTTCGCCACCGCGTAATATCCTCTATATGTGTCACAGAAAAGACTGTCAATATACATGTTATGCCAAGCTAACGAACTGCATGAATAGTACAATGTAGTCTTACCAGTTTTCTAGGTGGTGATTGTAAAACACATAATAAATAAAGAAGACATTCCCAGAAAGAAAAATGAAAGTCCACAAAGAGATGCGATTGAGCCGTCTGTCCTATAAAATTAAAAAAAAAAAATTTACAATGATTAATTTTTCAGGAGACGTGTAGTAAAAGTTAATGAGAAAAAAATAAAACTACATACAACTCTTGCAAATAAATAGAAAATACGATATTTCTCTAAATATTGTTATTGCAGCAAAGATTAATTAATATAATATCAGTCTGCCAATTTGTATAAATTATGCTTGTATTTCAAATGCAGACATTCCACACCAAGAATCATCTATCACAAATTATAGAGCACTATGTTCAACACAAGAATGCCTTCTGGATCAGCCATCACTTCAAAGTAACTTGTATAAAGTCAAACTTTGAAGACAATACATGTCTTAATATTATTCACTCATTACATTCTATGCTCCTACATCTCTTTGAAGCCAGAACTAATAAGCCAAAGAGATGTATGATTATGCTTTGTTATAATTTCCATGTGGCATAACTGGACATTATAATCCATCACATTTTTCTGCTTTCATGCGATTGGTCTAAACATGTTATGTGACTGAATATGCCCCAGCTAAAAATTAGAGTAATATTCCCTAAGTTTCAAAACTGCAAAAACATTTGACAGATAATAAACACAATAGTGATTAGCCTGCATTTGGGTATGACCTGTCCCTCAAAGGTCAAAGTTTTACTTAAGCTAGGTTCTCAGAAAACTGTTCACTTCTCAGAACAGATAATTTCTGCAGACAAATATCCGAGCATATTTTCACGCCAAATGGAGGCTATTGTAATATTCCCTAAGTTTCAAAACTGCAAAAAACATTTGACAGATAATAAACACCATAGCGATTAGCCTGCATTTGGGCATGACCTGTCCCTCAAAGGTCAAAGTTTTACTTGAGCTATGTTCTCAGAAATCTGTTCACTTCTCAGAACAGATAATTTCCGCAGACAAATATCCAAGCATATTTTCACACCAAATGGAGGCTATTGTTTTTATAGCCAATATCTATGGACCAATCAGTTCAATCAAGGCATGTGCAAAATTTTCACTTATTTACATCTATAGTGGATACCATAACAATCTTGTAAATAAAGTGTTTCCTTGCTGAGTGTTTAGATTCAGTCAGGTGACCGTGTAACACGTTGCCAACCACCGGTAAATAAAGTGTAGTATCAGCTTTGGGGTGTGTTTTCAAAAAATATATTTACATACGCATGCTACAATATTTATCAAAAGAACGAAGCTTAAACTAACACTAAACAAAGTAAATGCTGTAAACTGCCTCAGATTTGACCCTATAAAATCGAAACTGAAAACGGAAGTAGATAGTAAAAATGTGAACACCATGTACCTTGAGAGATACTTGTCTCTTAACAGTGCTGTTAGCATGAAGAAATGTTCCACACAAGCCAATAAACACCAGAATGCCTACAAATAATCATAAAACATTTCTCACTTCCCCTTATAGTTTAACAGTCAAACAGCAAGTTTAGCGCCTCCTTTTCCAGACGGATCGAAAATGTGGATTGAGAAATAGTAAATATTCATAACATTATTGCTACATGTGGCTGTAAAATACAAACCCAGTCTATGGTCCCACATGATTCTGCTTAGAAGTAGAAGCACGAACGGTAAACTTTTCTCCAGCCATGATATGGTGCCCTGGAACTCAACTCTATCACCAGCAGCACGGCCGTTTCCGTTACCAGAGGAGTTGGAATTCCCCGCCGCCATATTTGCGTCTCCATGCTCGCCGTCCGCTTCGCTCGAATTACCAGACGTTATGTTAACAGCGGTAAAGCTGGGTATCCTATTCGACGCCGTGTCTTCTGCATCATTCTCGTCTCTAAGAACTTCTGCTAAGTTCACGTAAGACGTAGGAGACAGAGGAGAAAGAGGCGAACTGGAGGATGATCGCGAGCCAGGACTTCGGTGCCCAAAACTTGGGACAAACTCACGAATCACGGATCTGATGGGATTTAAAGGTGCCAGAGTGATTTGACCATTGCCCGAAGTGTATGACCATGAGGCTGACCGTGAATGGGAGCCTCTCTGATGGAAGGCAGAAGGTGTTCTTGAACTGGGAGAGTAAGCCCCATGTTCCGCCATGTTTGGCAGTGACGAATGTTTTGCTAGTACATTTCGCGCCAGTCTAAAACGAAGGCATATCTCTCCATGGAAACGCCGCTGAGCTCGCAGTGACGCTTTCTTAAGATACCTTATCAGACCCATTTGCTTAAATTGTCTATGTGCTGTTATGTGTCTTGTTGTTGCTCACTCGTGGAACTGCATGTGAATAGCCCAATTTCGATATAATTTTAAAAAATTCAGCCTAAAGCAATAGTCCTCAGCACGAGGCTCTGGGGAATAACTACAGAGTTTGCGGAGTTTATTCCCCGGAGCCTCGTGCGAAGCTACAACGACAACAAGCTTTATTACCAAATTAAAAGTTAAACTTAAATTACAGCATAATATACTAATACAAATGAAGGTAACATTTACTCAGAGTAAATAAGAAGCTAATCGAGCTGAACAAAACTAAATAATGTTGTCACTCCCGACTCCCCTTGGGAGATTTTTTTGTCGGTCATGTGATGTGACCATTGGACTTTAGTCGCCATGTGTTCAAGTAGGCGAGTGTTTTAAATCGCAGGAGTTTGTCAAAAGTTATTATTGTGCCGTTCGTTTAGCTCGAAGCAAACAGTTCGGTAAGTTAACATTTCGCCTTTGCTATTCAAAGAAACATTTGGAACTTAATACCTTTTTGTAATTTTCGGAAAACCTCACTCACGTACACACTCATACACGTATGCCTTTGATGGAAGCGAAGAGTTTTATTCAAGTTGTTGTGACTTTGATCATTGACCGAGGTCGTGCGGTCGATGTGTGCCTTTTGAGCTTGAGCCCATTGTGAACTGTGAGTTTTCGACGTTTGTTTTGAGAGGAAATAAAGACAGGTACGTAAGGTACTGACAAATGTTTACATATCGGATGTAGGTTGGCACCAAAGCTTGAGGAATGCAAGAAGATGAAAAGACAAGAGAGAGACAAAAAATGAAAATAAAAATAAATACACAAATAAATAAATGAAATAAATAAATACCAGTTGAAAACTCATGAACAGTAAGACTAAGATATTTAACTTGACTTTGCTTTTAAACGTTTTAAGGGGGAGGTGTTTTATAGCATCCGTTCGAATTCATTTTCGTTCCATTTTTCCTTGGCCGTCCGAACGGTAATTGAAACCGTGTTAAACGGTTTGAACATCCGTTTCTCATCCGTTCGCTAGCCATTAGGTAGCTAGCCGTTCGTTTTGACCGTTTAACGCGGGTATCCTGTACTGTACGTTTTCGAGTGAGATGAAGCGCTACCTAACATTTTTTTCACTTCACACTTACATGTAACCAGAATTAAACAAGCCATGCAAAGCGCTGATGCGTTGCTGTATGACGCCTTACCCGTAGTGACGATAAGTCGCGTTCAGCGTAAAACAAAGTTCAAAACAATGACCTTGGTGTTGTGCATGCGCACGGCTAAGTGACAGAATAACGTCAGTCTGTTGACCAATCTAGTGTCCCACGCCCGAGGAAGGTTTGAAAAGATACATTACTGTTATATTGACCAGTAGAGACAGTACTCTTGAAGCAAATTTGTCTTGAAGCACATTTGTTTTGGGCGGAAGATAAAAATTCTCGGTAGAATTTTGTCGTCTTACAAAAGATAAGAATGTTTGCAGCCTTAGTTTGCATTGGGGGAAACTGGGTTTTTATCACACTTAGCGTATTTATCACGAAATCTTCAGGACCCAATGGGCTCCTTAATCTTTGCGTGTTGTTCCTCTCTTTGAGTGCTATAGTGTCCAGCTCGAAACGAAACTTATTCTTATTAATTGTTCTTCCCAGTATGTTTCTTTTAACGTTAATTCTGACAATTTAGTGCTCAATGATAACTTAATATATGTTAACATCCGGGCAAACAGACAAACATCTTTTTTTTTTTTTTTTCTCACATGTGTTTAACTAGGATATCAAGGTGGATTTCTCTCGTAACAATGTTTCCTGAGATCGAGGAAAGTCAGTTATCGTTACGTTGCTCCAATGTCCAGACCTAATAAATGATCGAAACCTAAGGTGAGACATACATGTTCTTGAGAGTTTTGAATACCCTTTACTTGGTTTAGTTATATTTAGTAGAGCCGCAACAAGGTTTAAGTATAGCCTGGGTAGCGCGAGTTTCCGCATTTTGGCTGCGCAAAAATTGAGCGAAGAAAATGTAGGGCTAGGAAAGGGAGGAGATAGAACGCAAAATATGCGTGATGACTACGAGATATGAGAATCATATATTTGGAAACTAAGATAATTGCAACTGACAATTTAACTCCACTCCCGAGATGAAAAGAACAAAAAGAATTTTGCAAGACAACTATAATGACAGAAATGCTGGGTGAATACATGACACATGTTGGTGATTTATTTGTTTTCGTTTTCGCTTAGAAAGAAAATATTTACACACATTAATTTCTAGCAACGTTCAAATCAAGCTTATAATTGCAAGAGAAGTATGCGGTATATTCTTCTACCTTATCTAGAAAAAAAAATATCTTATTTCCCTATTTGATGCTACTGAAGTTTAGAATGTTTTAGACTTTGCCGACAAGAGACAACTGTGTAACAAATCGTAATGCTCCATTCCCCATCGTTCACAACACGTATGGTGCAAAACCAAACGATGTAATCTGCTGCCATTGTTTAATCGCTATATATGATAGCCAACTGACTATCTAGCGGAACCATTGGCCGCCTTCCCGCAGATGTCAGGTGGCACTATAGACCTGAGAGAAAAACAAAGACTTTTTAGTGTATTTGCTGATCAAATTCAAGGTCAGATTTACGTAACATATTATTCTATGGATTCTAATAGGGTTGATCCCAAGGTCAGTTTATTCTGGCCCGAACGAAAGCTCAGTCAGTCATTTTCTTATTCCGCGGACCCCTTTAATACGGCCACCCCGTTAATGCCGCCATATTTTCAGTTAGGGGCACCTTGGTGACCTGATTAACGGGGTTTGACTGTTTTTTAATTTCATCGCCGTTTCACCGAAAAAATAGACCTTGACGTGCACGGCATATCTAGCCTTGGATGATCAGTGTAATCTAGTGTAGTTCTCAAAACTAAAATCGTGTATCAACTACTGCAATGTAATGTAAACTCTATACAGTTTTAAAAAGCTTATACGAGAAACAGTTTCAAGAAGAGGTGTATGCTTGCTTTTGGGACTAGTTCACTCGTCCTGATCAGAAACAGAGCTAAAAAGCGCCGCAAAAAGCCTAAATTTCTCATCGTTTAAGCGAAATTTAACAGGTATCATCCAGGGACCGTTAGCTGGGGTATCATCTTGCTGATCTAGTTACTCGGTTTACTTCTTCTCACGCCGGCTAACAGCCCAGCTCCAGGCCTTACGAGGATAGATTGTTTAAGGCCTGAGAATTTCTTTACTTTTCTAACTGAGCCTTTGCTATATAATCCCTGAGAGCCATTTTGTATCATTTTTCACAGGGCTTAAATCAAAATTTAATTCCTGTCGGGTGATGGGAAGGGCCATTAGGGATGGCCCAATTAGGAATCCCAAATGTTAGTATCTGAACATAACCTCGGTTGCCTTGCTGAACTTAACATACACGTTTGGCCGTTTTCATGACTTGTATCACACTTACTTAGATCGGGACTACTGGTCGCATGACGTTCTCTGTAAAACGGCCAAGGACGTTTCCAGGTGGCGCATACCGAGCCACTATGTAGGTCTGGATTGGGGGACGTCCTCCAACTACGGTGGCGATACCTGCTCCTACCATTGTAGTCCCATTCCAAACAATCTAACGAAAAAAAAAACATTTTCATCATGATGTGCAAGAGCACGATCTGTTTCATTCTCCCTAATTTATGAGGAAACGCGAAATTAATTCACAAGGCATGAGGTTTGTTTTGTGGCCTGACCGAATCTTTTGGACGATCTATTCGTTGCTTATTGTCATTCCGGCTTTAAGCCGGAGGGGGAACCCCCAAATGAAAAGGTCTAGGATACTCGTCGTGTGGCTTAAAGGTGTAAATCATAAAGGATTTTCATTAAGGGTGTTCAGGGTAAAACGTCATGATATACCTTAAAGAATTTTGTAGGGCTCCACTCAAAGAAGTAATAAGCATATGATGTCTGTCATTTTAAAGTGGTATCACATGGGTTTCAAATAATGCTTGTGCCACACCCAGATTGGTCTTCTTTAGGGATTTAATTAAAATGTTCCGAGGAGCATCCCCGATCTTTTCACATAAATATGATCCCCCGCCCTGGCCGAGGACACGCTGTTGTGTTCTTGGGCAAGACACTTAACTCTCACAGTGCCTCTCTCCACCCAGGAGTGTAAATGAGTACTTGCGAATTGTTGGGGAAACCTAACAAATTGCGGGGCAGTGACCTGCGATGGACTAGCATCCCGTCCATGGGGAGTAGAAATACTCCTACCCGCCTCATGCTACAGAAACTGGGATAAGCTCCGGCAGTTATGAGCCATCGGTTCTAAGGCTTCACTTTTTTTATGATCCCCCTCCCCTCCCCCGAGCCATTAAGCCAGAGGTAACGATCTCCTGTTTTACATTAGAAAAGAAATGTTATTGGATCAAAGGTAAATTTTGCTGTTGTCTTTCACAGTAGATGTCATTATCATACCTGAGTGAAGTGGCCGATGTCAGATTCAAGAAACTCTTGGATTGTTTGTGGCGGTCTGTCATAATCGTACAGAAGCTCTTCACTATACCTATGCAACAGCAGTATAAACAAGATATGTCGATCAGGAAATTGGGTTATTGCAAATTGGTTCAGAAAATTATGAGCCTTGATTCACAGTTCAGCAGACTATTTTGGCCCATTGCTCGAAGATCATCATCAGTGGTTTACACTTGAGTATCAAAAAGTATTTGGTGTTTTATTGGTACGATGCACGACTGGTTCACAGAAGCTCGCAGATGTTTGACTGACACGCTCGGAAACATTTTCCCGCGCTTTGAGTCAGCTATATGTATTTACGTCGAGTTTTGATTGGTTCGTTGGAGTGTCGGTGTGCTTTGTCATTGGCCAGAGGGATCACTCTGGTTTTGGTTTTACGACATTCTGTTGAAAACCGCTGTATGGTCTTTAACTACTTATAATTTATACTCAACGATATTTTTCCTTGGATGGGAGGCAGTTTTTGGAACAATTTAAGTAGTTGCTTGATGGGAGGTGGATAATATTTTTATCAGTTAAACTATCGGTATTATTTGAAATTGTGAATAGCACTACATTTTCACTCTCGCCACCCTCACCACCTCCACCTCTTCATCCCTTTATCATATGTACTTCGATCCACAATATCAATTGGACATTAGAGAGATACATCAGCCTCTATTGCGAGGAGTGAAGTGGACTGGACACCAGAAAGAAAACGAAAGAGAGAAAGACTTAAAGCAATATGGAATAAAGACAGTTGAGGACGAGCAGTGAAGACGTGACTCCTCTGGAGAAATCACTTTATGGAATTTTTCCTATCTTTTTGCCGGTCTTCAGATCAAAACTGTTACTGTAAAAAAACCGCGTGTAAGAACCTAGTGGATTAGGAACCTGGGAGAAATTTCCCATTTTAATACAAAAAATATGAGAACCAGTTTAGTCAAGCAAGATCAAGCAGGTTTTTATATGTGGGTTACAGTTAATAAATTATGAATTCTTGTTCTAGAGACAACGCTACACATATGTATTCCGTAATCAGTTGTGCTAGGCTCGTCATAATACAGTTGTGAATAAACGCTATATATTTAGACCAAATCCAGTTTTATTTATTTTTCTAGTAATCAACAACTATATCTCCTTCAAAGAAATTGAGAACATAATTAATAACCTACTTGCCCTAATTGTCAATAACAAAATACAAAAATCTATTTTTCTAGACTTCAAAAACTGTAGGTTCTTGCACGGGGGTCTTCACTGTACCTACCAGGATTCTACTGCGTCGGAGCAACTGCGGGTAGTTGAAGCCCTAACAAAATACAGATTTTCTCCTTCATCAATGCCCTGTTCGTGCACAAAGGTCTCTGTCGCTGCCAGGTGGTCAGCCCATGCTTGAGCATGCTGAGCCAGTACATCACTCCAGGCCAGCGGTTGTGACCCATGAAGAGCTCGCTTGGCGTTGTGAGCTTGCAGACAGGCAGCATCTTTTTTTGGTCCAAAAAAAAAAAAATAACAATTTTTCTATTTAATGGGCCTTTGAAATGACGAAAAGTTGAGAAAAGTAATAGAGCAAAGTAACCTGTGAGCGTATGCAGGAATGTCTATCCATAACGCGTGATATATCTGTCCCAAAATATAAATAATCACTACATAGTTCAAATGGGAAATATAACATTAACTAATTTCGGAATAGAAATCAGGCTAATAATGCACAGTGGAGTTATAGTGAAAGCAGCGAGTCCACAATGTTACGCCCACTTGCTTAATATAGATGTTAGATATACCATACATGTTTCCAAATCCTACTGGGACGGTAAGTCAAATTTAGTTTCATCCCTGTTTCAACTACGGAGATTAATTCGCTATTGGTAAGATGTTAACCAGCCGTTTTAACAAGAGTCCCATCTCAGAAGACCTGTCGCATACCCGACCGGTATTCAGGAGGTCATAAGTTCGTGCCCTATCGAGGACTCTGAATTTTCTCTCTCATTTTGTCAATATCGTTACAAAGAAACATTTCGCCAGCCAAGCGTCACTTTTACCATGACTTCGTTTCTACACTTAATTTTCTGTTCGCTATTTTGTTGATGACACAAAACATGCAGCAATTACGGCAAAAGCAACAAAGATAAGATGAAAATAGGAGGGAAAAACCTCACCTTCTGGTGCTAAAGTAGGAGGGGCCATAGTCGACGGTGGCTCAGTGGGCGGTGCCATGGTCGACGGCTGTTCCATAGTCGACGGCGACTCAGTCGATGGTGGTATAGTCGACGGCGACTCAGTCGACGGTGGTATAGTCGACGGTGGAATAGTCGACGGCGACTCAGTCGACGGTAATATAGTTGACGGCGACTCAGTCGATGGTGGTATAGTTGACGGCGACTCAGTCGACGGTGGTATAGTCGACGGCGACTCAGTTGACGGTGGTATTGTCGACAGGGACTCAGTCGACGGTGATATAGTCGACGGCGACTCAGTCGACGGTGGCATAGTCGACGGCGACTCAGTCGATGGTGGTATAGTCGACGGCGACTCAGTCGACGGTGGTATAGTCGACGATGGCATAGTTGACGGCGACTCAGTCGACGGTGGCATAGTCGACGGTGACTCAGTCGACGGTGGTATAGTCGACGGCGACTCAGTCGACGGTGGCATAGTTGACGGCGACTCAGTCGACGGTGGCATAGTCGATGGCGACTCAGTCGACTTTGGTATAGTCGACGGTGGTATAGTCGACGGCGACTCAGTCGATGGTGGCATAGTCGACAGGGACTCAGTCGACGGTGGCATAGTCGACGGCGACATAGTAGACGGTGGCATAGTCGAAGGCGGTGTCATAGTCGACGGCGGTGCCATAGTTGACGGCGTCGTTGGTCGTTCGGTTATTGGAGCCATCGTTGTTGGCGCTAATTATGTAAAAGTTAAAGTAATAAAAAACAACTCGAGCAATACACTAGCACTAAATGTAACTATCATCTGATATCATTAACATGTACAAATAGGGAATATTTTTGCCGCAATGACTTTAGCTTGTAACAAAAGATAATACCAATGGAAGTCTAACCGCTTTATTAAGTAAGGCCTGTTCATGGAGGATTTGAGCCAGAGACCCTCGGACGTTTACTAAAATCACTCGGCTGCGTTACCTCCCACTAATTTGAGCTAACAATCATCCAACAGTAATTGATCACAAATTTTCAGAAATCAGTTACTATTTCTTTTATTTCTCAGTTAAAGGAGCTACGTCTCGGACAGCGCTTCTTGACAAATTGGCCAATATTTTCATTTTTTCCCTCATAATCCGTTTAAATCTTCCTCAGTAATACCCATCCTTGGTAATTCCTGGTTTAACCTGCTGCGATTACTTGAAACATTGTGTCAACGTTGCCTCTATTCACAATCTTTAACAAATGCTGCCCACCTCAGTGATACTACTGACTTGGTTCAATTAACTTAAACAATTATCGCCCCCTCAACTCACGTTCGCATTCCCCACATGTGGCATTGCAGTTCTGAACCAGAAACCTAAAAAAGAAGCTGCTGGCGTCCGTAAGATCACATAAGCTAAGTGCTTTATAGCCCGCACAACTTGAAGAGATGTCAGCGATGCAAACTGAGAAGACAAAGAAAATGGTGCAATTTTGTTTAATTCTTAATTTTTCTACAACTAAATGGCGAATGAAATGTAGGTCAACTGCTTCTTTTTCATAGACCATCGAATGCTGGTCTTTACACATGAAGTTTAAATACATCATATAACCACAATACAAAAATAGTTATTGTTGAACCAAACTAAATTGAACTGTGTTGTTGGTAATTTCACCAAATCTTTTTCAGCAGGAAGGACAATAAAAAGCCGTAATATACGATTTGTTATTAACTGTAAAGAAAGTCACGTAGTTTTGACAACATGTATATATTCTTTATTTGTCCTGTGGCACAAGTGAGGATGAAGGGAAAGAGTGTTCATCCTCCATATTTTTAGCCAGCAAGAGATTTAACAATTAGACTATGAGCTTGAGATTTCTATAGCCTGATAGTTGACGGGGGCCCAGCTCAAGTCAACTTTCACGCATTGCAATCGAGGGCGAATAATTGTTTTAGTACAAATCTACTATACGTGCAAAACGTTATCTAAATCCTCTTCACAGACACTTCGAAAACACAAAGAGGCCGCCAGTTTGTTAATAACCGCACACTGCTAGGTTACTCACTATCTAACAGAATAGATAGTGAGTAGCGAAGCCAATAAGAACATAGCATTCGTGATAGAAGGTATACGCTGGTAGATTTACCCAAAATTATGACAGACAACATGTGGACAGAAAAGAAAGTATCAAATTAAAAAAAAATAATATGCATAATTACCAGCACGACTTTGGAACTGTATAATAACACTCACATACATGAAATCTTTTCATTCGAAAACTTACCCGGTGGTGCAGTCGTCGGGGCTGGTGTTGGTGGTGGTTCTAAAAAAAGAAAAAATTGGACCATTTTAGTGGAATGTAAATTTAAAGTGTCTTGAAGATTCTTAACACTGGTATCAAAAAACGCTCATATGACAAACTAGATTAACCCTGCAGCAGAATGGAATGGGTTGAAACGAGTTTCTTGCGGTAACGTGGGGGGCAAGGCTTAGTCAGTGCTTCAGCAAAATTTCAAGACTAAATTTCTACTTGTTGGAGTAGTAGTTGGGGTGTGTGTAGTCAGTGGTGATTTATTCTCAGCGAGCCGAAGTTTTCTGATGTGATATTACATCCTCGTTAAACGACTTTGTTACAAATGCAATGAAACGACCGTGTGTACGAAAATTCCCGGCGCTGTAAAAGGTCTGACATTTCGACATGGACTGACACTGGTCTAATTACGGGAAAATTCTTCTTTGAAATAAGCCAATGAAAGACACTCACATGATAATACCTATCGCTCAAAATACTTCAATGTTGTACTTGACGCCCTTCTACTTACCTCGGCACCTTCCACAGGTAAAAAAGCAATTGGTCATTATAGCTGCTATTAACATGTTGTCCGTGATCTCACACCAGCCAAATGCCTTATAACCAGCACAACTGGGAAATTCATTCAACTGCTCTGGGGTGCAAACTGAGGAGTACGAATATAATTTTAATTTGATTGATAAGAGATCTCACTTGGATATAGATCAGTAAAAATAATACTGCTTTATACACCTCATGCTTTAAGACCCGGGGTGGTGGAGGGAGTGGGCGTCCCACGGGAAATTGGCTAGGCTAGCGTGCCTCCTCCCCTAGGTAGGAATTGTGACACCCAGGTGCTGCCCTAAGGTTGGGA
The DNA here is from genome assembly GCF_042242905.1 of Orbicella faveolata. Classification (NCBI taxonomy): domain Eukaryota; kingdom Metazoa; phylum Cnidaria; class Anthozoa; order Scleractinia; family Merulinidae; genus Orbicella; species Orbicella faveolata. Next base: position 3,428,368 of record NW_028301577.1, read on the forward strand.
ATTTGACATGACAAGGAAACTTGGAAGAGGCAGGAATGTTACATTCGCAAGGTGTCTGGGGTGGGGGGGGGGGGGGGGTCTACTCTGGCTTCCTTGAGACTTCCCCTAAGCCCCCCTTCCCCCCTCCCCCTCCCCCCCCCCCCCCGTGGCCTGGGGGTTAACAATGATAGGTGCATTAGAATTTTGAGAATTCATCTGTCAGTAAAATAACGTGAAGTATAAAATAATAAAGCTACGTACCTGGTAGGAGAGATGTCGGTGTCGGTGTCGGCACTGAAATAAAGATATCTACGAACAATGATATTAACGTTTTATCATTAAAGCAAATTGATTGAAATTCTGGCTTCTTATCCTGGAGAGAAAATCGTTTAAGTCCTAGACGCGATACCTGAACAAATTGTAACTACACTTTACAAAATCCAAGTCCCATGAAGAATAACATAACAACACACTTAAAAATGTAAGTCAATGGGTCCGATAAGGTATTAAGACGAAATACGATAGGAAATCGAGCAATAGAATTTCAGTTTTTAGCGGGCAAGAACCTTGTACCAGAATAATTTTAGGCAGTTTACAGTCCATTTTACATTTTCTTAAGTTAAAGATATAAATAGTTACCTGAAATAAAACCCAAAACAATTTCCCATGGGAACTCGAGAGAATAAATTTCAAAGTTCAGAGAAATTGTGAAAACACAGATAAAATTTCTTCATCAGTTATATTTTACCAGTACTTTCAAGTGTTTCATATGAAGTTCAGAATTTGTTTTCGACATTTGGTGTTGTAAGAAATGATTTTTTTTTAAGAAGATATATTTGAAACAGCCGCACAGAAGTTTGCGAAACAAACTAAATAATCTCGGTACGAAGTTTTTGTCCACTTGTTATTCGAACTGGTGGAGTTTTTCTTACGTTTTTTTGCTAATGACCAAGTAGGTATATCCGTGAACATGGTGATGGCGTAATCATATACAAGCCTTATAGGCCCATTGTCCGGGATATCACCTCATTAGTTCTTAAGTGAGGCGAGCGTGATTTCAATACAGATATATTTTATGAAATAGGGTAAGCCTGAATGACACATTCTGGCCATCCACCTAAATTTCAGTGAGTACGGTATAATCCATCTGGAAAACTCTAACCTTGGCGTTTTTCAACTTGATATCTGCCCAACCTGCCAAACCTGATTTCGGCAGGAAGCGCTAGAAAAGAACTGCGTGGGGCGGCATCACATGCGACTGGGAATGAAGCGAGAAACAAACCAATATACAAGACGAGCATTTTTCTTCAGCATGCCCTCAACTGGAGAAATCAAGCACAACAAGATGTTAATTTTAAAAAGCTGTGATTGAGCAAATAACATGAAAACTGTTTTGTAAACTTACTCGCCGCTGTAGAATGGAAGCCTGGTACCTTGATCCCTTTCGATGAGCTTTAAGATCAAATATTTATCTGTAAAGACTCAATCTGACATATATTTCTGGTTATTTCACTGAGCACAACGCCGACAAATGCTCATGTCCCATTTCTCTTTAAAAACCCCGTTTTAATGAACGATGATAGAACAGAATCTTCCTTTTTAGCGGCCGCGAAAATTCCTTCCTTCCTTCCTTGCGATTAACTTATCTGTTGATATACATGTAAGGCCTTAATATCGTTCAGAATTAATTTTGTTGCTCAACAAACATCGAATTGTGTAAATCACAGGCTAGGCTTTATTATGTCTCTTGGTTAAATTCTCGAACCGCAAGCTGCTGAGACTGATTTCCTTTGCTAGAGCACATCATGCAGTTACATAAAAATCAAATGTAAAAAAGCACTGTTAATAATTTTAAAGCGTTTCAATCCGTTCATAATTAAGGCATTTGAAGTCGATCCATACCATGAAAAATTGTCGATGGAAAATTTTTTGCAAGGACACTCACTCATCGTTGACTTTTAAGTACATATGATGAACTGAGAGCCAGCAACTGCTAAAGCTATTACTTGAACGATCTTAATTTGTAGATCTCTTCTCGTGCTTTTTACAGTACAACGTCTGAGATATTATTCATGATTCAACATTGGAATCGAAGGAAACAAGTAGAATCAATCAACTGCTGCTGCCTAACTTTATGGGATACCAAGTGACCGTTCTTTTGCGGACATCGTACAAATGGATAAATGAACTGAACTCATCACATAAAACAGATAGTATTAAAGTCACAGAAAAGCATTAACACTACCTGTGAAACGCTAATAGAACCCTGCAATTCCCTCAACGAAGATGGCGTGAAATGCTAATACTTCAAGCGTTATATCAGACTGATAGCAACTTGTTAATATGTCGATAATATCAGTTACCTATATGCTGGCATCATCATTGCGCGCACAAACAAATCAATAAATAACGCCTCCATGCGCGAAATTCTTTTACGACAACATGAGACGAAACGTATAGCTTATAGCAGAAGATTCAGTGAAGATCATGTTCAGTTGACATGTTGGAATACACGATTTCTTTAAATTAATCACGGTATGTTTCTTCGATTCACAGTTATTTCTGCAACTTCGGGTCTAGTTGCAATATCTAAACTGAAAGGCCTGATCCCGGCAACTCTCGAAAGGTTGTTTCGGAGAGCTAATTGCTTGCCAGTAACATTAAATTTCTGTTAAAATCTAGTTCCCAAAGGCCCCTCCCCACTTAATTCACCCTTCGATTCGCCGACCCTGGTAATTGCAGATTGAATTTAAAGACAATCTTTGTAAGAGGTGACATGGGTCTGGATTAGAAAGTCAACTGATCATTTTTACCAGTATTCCAGTACACCAAGTGAATCAACTAATATGATTCTTGAAAGGATCACAGAGAACCGAAATTCTGATAGTCAACGTTTCCCCAGCGCGCTAACAAAAGCTAACAAAATAATTACATCATGGAGTCATTTCATTATCTCTTACGCGATGTATAATATGGGCATTCGCCTGGTTGAGTAGCAAAATTTAACTTTTCATCCCCTTTTTTCGCTAATGGTAAAATTTGAAATATCACGCTAAGAGTATGATTGAAAATCAAGCTAAATCCTTGTCTTAAATAAACAACAAATTGACAAACACAATTAACGCTGTATAACGATAACGAAAACACCACGCACACTCATCACACACACTGATATGAAGCAAATATATTTCAAAGGAACAGATGAATTAGTGAAGCAAACGTAATCAGGTTTTAGCCTTAAATCCATTTAATATTGCATTAGAGCCGGAGAGAAAAAGAAACATAGATGGAAGTCGAGGTATTCCGTGTTTAGAAAATTAAGGGATTGTTTGTCAGAGTATGACGACAAGTATTATCTCTTTATTTAGTTTCCAGAAATATATTTCCGGATTTAATAGGATGCTGGTTCGAATTTTTTGTGTAACCTGACATTAACATTGGGGACACTTGAGGTCATTCCACTGAAATAGAACCTGCACTGAGATTTTTGTGAAACTTTGCCTATTGATTGTTTATATTACAGGAACTTAAATTTTGAAATAAAAATGAGGGGTCCCCTTTTTCTTTCAGGAGCAACAGCACCTTGTTTATACCCATATAAATCCTTATAATAGCACCATGATTGTTGTCACGATTGCTTGCTAAATTCACGTTTCCGACGATTACTTTTTGTACTACACTGAGAATTGGTCCATATTTATTTTACACAGAGAAATTTATTAGTCAATGCTAAACAACAGAAAAAAAATGATAGGTCACCATACTCCTTTGCAAGAAAATGACGATTTAACTATGGCGAGGTCCAGCTGTAAAGAAAAAGCTGCCATTTTTTAATGCGGGCGCACTAATCACGCGTGAAATTATGCGCAGTAGGGATGCGCAATGCAATACTGTGGAATAACCTTAATGATATAATTAAAGCCTGGTAACAATCAAAACTGATTGGAAACCTAAATGATCTATATCGATGACTATTACAACTATGATAGAAACAAATATAAATAATCAGCCTTGTCCAAATATTTAATAAGACAAACCATCTTGCTCCTTTGACATTTGGAGACTCCACGCTACACATGCAGAGAGAATGGTTCAGAATGCGTGGTAAGCTCAACCTTCGGCGGACTGCCACCCTTAAACCCTGAATGATTACATAGGAAACATTTGCCTTGCAAACCCCAACAGCCGAGAAAGTTTGTACAGAGAGTAAAATTGAAGAAAAGCAACGGCGAACAAAACAGCTTAAAAACGTTCAGTCACAAAGCATAGAACTTACGGACGTTCATCCATCGATGAGGAGATTTTGGAAAACAAGTAGAGACTTGGCTGAAGAACAGGAGAGGGAACTCGTAAAATCCAAGCAGAGGTGTTATGGCAATATATGTTAGCACTGGCACTCTCTCGTTCTCTCTTTCTCAGACTTAACGTTAAAAGAAAACGTGCGTTGGTTTATGTTGAAGAAACAAAACACAAACCGCGGTGATAAACATGGAACCAAAACGCATGTTAAACAAAGTTAATTTCCTTGACGTTTCGTATGTACAACATACATCTTCAGAAGTGATCGTTAACTAGATTACAATCGAAATTTAAACGCGAAGAAAAAGAAAAAGACTGGTATCTAATAATATGTAACAAGACTAATAGTTAATAACAAACAGATGAGTCTGCAGGAGAGAAAAAAAAAATTACCATAATAATAATGACAATACAATATTTAGGCCCTCGCTAAAAGCGGTCACACCTCAGTCATTGCGGATCACGTTACTTCCACGGGTCATAATATTAAATGGGACAATTTTGATATCTTAGCAACTGGTAGGTCAGATATACATTGTAAAATTAAGGAAACATTGTTAATTCGTGATTTAAAGCCAGCCTTGAATGAAAACGTTGGCAGTGAAAAACTTTTTCTTTACTAACATTTTGTATTGTTATTATTATTATGGTAATTTTTTTTTTCTCTCCCGCAGACTCATCTGTTTGTTATTAACTATTAGTCTTGTTACATATTATTAGATACCAGTCTTTTTCTTTTTCTTCGCGTTTAAATTTCGATTGTAATCTAGTTAACGATCACTTCTGAAGATGTATGTTGTACATACGAAACGTCAAGGAAATTAACTTTGTTTAACATACGGTTTGGTTCCATGTTTATCACCGCGGTTTGTGTTTTGTTTCTTCTAAAGCTGCGATGGCCAAGGAAAAAGAGTGTTTACGATTTGGTTTATGTTGGTCCGATCTAGTGAATGCGAAAACGGAGGAGACAAAAGGAACATGAGGAGGGAAGGAAAACAATCGACCACGGACTGTGTTCAACTATGGACCGTCAGAAAGAAAACGATACGTTTCCAAGGTCAAAGACTGATCGTTCTGTCGTGTTTTTAAACATGAAATGCTGGACATGCAGGACTGAATAATCGGTCCTCTGTAAGGTCCACTATAAGTCATACGTTTTGTCTACGCCGCCAAAATGACGCGACACGTTTCTAGCCTGGTCTGCAATCATAACAGCCTACATAAGACTCATATAACTTTTGAGTATTGTCATTTCACGCCAGCTTTGCAGAGGGAGCTGATGTTGGAAAGCCTGACACCTACAAGGGTTTCACAGGTACTGAGTGTGTTATATTTTTTTGGACACCAGCTAGACTTTTTAAACTTTCAGTTTTTACGAGCTGACGTAACAGCTGAAGACTCCAATCGGCTGACGTCACATAACTATACACAGATGACATTGTTAGAGTGTTTCGATCGCATTTCATTACAAAATACATTTACAGTACATGTAGGTAAAGACAAGATATGCAGAAATTAGAAGACTGTTATATATCTTAAAAAAAGAAAGTTGAAGATAAATCTATAAAAGGAAATGGTCGACGAAATCAGTGCTTTGCCTTCCACCCCAACCCAAAAGATGTTAGGGTCCGATTGTCTTTTATAATCTTGAGAACATCAAAAGTGTGCAGTCTTTTAACTACTTGTATGTAGTTACTGCTTCCAAGTAAGAAGCCAAGAAGATCATAGTTTATTCGCGATATCAGTCTTAATTATCTTACTGGGCCTGTTGTTCGCAAATTAGACTCAGTGGTGTTAATGTCTGTGGATATCAGCAACGGTCCATCACTTGTTGAGCATCAAATGTCGGACAATACTGAATCGAGCAGAACAGGTTTTTATTAATCGAAGACTGCGGCAGATTAACATTTCTAAGTGTTCGTTTAGTTACACCCTGGCCGGTTGAAAAGAAATGGGCAGTAAGCTATTCTGAAGTTCAACCTGCAACATACTACGTGACTTTAAATCTTAGAACTCTCATATTAACCTTCTAAAAAGGGTTATATACTTATTTTTGCGTCATTTTCATTCGATTAAAGAGCCCTCCACGAGAGGTTAACTGTGTCAGTCCCAAGATCAAAATATTTCCTTACTGTCAGTGATGCGTTTCTTGTATATGTCAGTTCTGAGAATACAGTATAATGTTCAAGGCAATAGCTGACGATTATTTATTTATTCTCGTCGCCTGTTTGCTTGATGATATGTTGATATTATGATGAGACTTAAAGTATTAAATAAATGAATAAAATAAATAGATTAAAAAAAACAATAAATAAATTCTACTTTAACTTTCTGTTCGTGAGAATAATATGTTCTTAAAATTCATTGGAAGTGTGGTAATGAATTTTCTTCTGTACCACTATAAATCGATTAACAGAACAGTTTAACTGCTTAATGGTTATAATATATTTCTAGACCCTGACTTGTTCTCTCTATTTCAATTTTAACACAGGAAAATGTCGTTCTGCTTTGTTGTTTTTCTCCTTGTGGCATCCCAAGTAGCTTGTGGTGGCGCCTCATGGAGCCTCTTTCCAGAGCTTGAACTTGCCGAGATACCTTTGGGCAAATATCATGTTGAAAAACGTCAATTGCAAGGTATTAAAGTTTCAAATGGGCTCTTATGTGTATGATTTTATCCCCGTACTTGTATCCATTTTGCAATTTCCTTCCATTATCTACTGTATTTTGGTTTCAAAAAGAAATTCAATCTTAATTTTTGCGGACCGTTTTTAGCTTTTAGTTTCAACGGTTCTCGTCCATTCTTTCGCAAATTTTGTCATCGTCCACTCTATCTTTGTCTCAATGAAAAAAAAAATCATAACTTATTCTGATTGATCTCTTTCGTTTATAGCGGCAACTGTTGCACTAGGTCTTCTAAGTGAGTTTCTATAATCACTATTTGTTTTTGTGGGGTGATGTTGGCTCACTGAGTGCCAATTCCTGCACTGATCTAAATACTGTGCTAAAGATCATTATCACATATATCTGTTGGATATATTGTGCGTCAGGTTATATCCGCTAATTTGCATTCTACTTTATCACTTTAAGTTGTTTTTTCACTGATCGCGGTTGTGATATTTACTCCTCAGTTTGCACGACAGAGCAGCAGAACGCTTCTCCCAGTTGTGGTGGATATAGGGCTCTTGGTTTTTGTGACAGCCGTGACCCAACAATATCTCGTATTATCGAGGAGGCAAATTGTCTTTTTACCTGTGGAAAGTGCCAACGTAAGTGGAATAAAAAATTTAAAGAACAACACTCGAAAGAGTCTTTAACCGTGCGCGCGCTCTATGAACTGCGAGAGGCGCGCGAGGTGCAAGAGTTTACGCGTGTGTAAAGGGTTGCGTGCGTGTCCAGCTTACCGGAATTAGGGGAATTGAAAGTCATGCGTGATTCAAGTAAACCGGAAATAAAAGGTGAAGGGCAATACGTATGTTATCTAAAAACTGTGTTCAGTTACCCAGCCCTATATATATTTTTTCATACAAGCAACTTTCAGAATTAGCCGTAATTTGTGTCTTCCATAGGAAAGTCAAAGATACCATTTCAACTATTTTCGTCATTTTGAGTGTCGGGGATACTATATAAGATTACTTCATTTGTTTTGCAGACATACTAACACGCGAACTGATTGACTAATTCTAAATCGGAATGTCTACAGCATGTCCCTCTCCCAGTAGACTTTTCTTTAATTATTTTGTTTTACATATTGTAAACTTAATACTCATCTTATCGGGCAGAGAATGAGAAGAGGGAAGACAGACCAGGAATAAGGTGGAAGAGAAGTAAATACCATCACAGGCTTCTTTTGTTTTCTCCTCCCCCGACTAATTTTTATTTTGATTCACTCGTGAAGTCAATGTGCATCAAATACGTTAAATTACAGCACACAAATTTAAGAACGTTTTCAATCACTTTTAGCTTTTATAAAAGGCAGTGCGAAACCTCCTTTATCTTATTTGCAGAGCTGCAGAGATTATTATGAAAAATTGGGGAGATCTCCAAACTACCGTGGATCCACTCATCGACCACTCCTGACAAAACTGAGCATTTCTTTCTTTAATGTCTTTCTTTTAGTGCCACCAACGACGTTACCCCCACCGACTGCTCCACTGAGTGAGTTATTGCATAGTTTTTTATTGATTTCTACTACATTAATATTGCATTTAATAGTTTGTATATGCTCAGTTTTATTTTTTGTTAATGAGGTAACGACTAAATTGAATATTCTAAACCACTTAGATTAATGTGGTTTAAAGAGTGAATCCAAATTGTGCACATTTGAAGAAACTTGGATTATCACATTGCACAATGAAGCGCAAATTTATGGATGACATTCATTCATTCATTTATACATTCACTCATTTATTCATTCAACTTATGAGAAAAGTACCACATGTCATCAGATAAGCACCACAGGTGTCAAAATAAAATATCATAAGGTAGTTGTTCCATACTAACCAGTATCTTTCGCAAACACAAAGTTGGTTTAATTTACAAAGTGCCACAATTAAACGAAATTTCTTTTTACCTTTGTTTCCTCAGTATGCAGCGCTGACATCTCTTCAAGTTGTGCAGGTTATAAAGCACTTGGCTTCTGTGATCTTGAAGTTGGCAGCACATTTTTTGACTTCATGATTCAAAACTGCAACGCAACTTGTGGGGAGTGCGTGCGTAAGTCAAATATCGATAACTGTTTGAAGAGGAAGTAGTTGTTTTGTAATTGCACATGTTAAATCTGAGAATAACCACTTACTACAACTGCTATTGGAACTCTCCTTTCACAATGCACTCTCCCATCCCTTCGTACGATTGTCGGCCAGCCGTTCTGTCCTATTCTTTGTAGGGCTAGGTCTGCAGAATTCATAAACTGAAATGCTATAAGAAGTTATATCTTTTGGTGGGTAAAATTTACAAAGTATCTGCAGAATATATGTACGACAAGGACTCTGGTTCTCTTACGTTGCTAAAATATTCCATATCATTATGACGGTAACAATAATGATAATAATGTTTCTATTTTATCCTTAAAAAACTTAGCTCCGACCACAATGGCCCCAATGACTGTAGGCGAAACGACTTTAGGCCCTACAACTGAAGGGCAGACGACTATGAGTGCTCCTACAACTGAAGGCCAGACGACTATGGGCGCCTCTACAACTGAAGGCCAGACAACTATGAGCACCCCTACAACTGAAGGGCAGACGACCATGGGTACCCCTACAACTGAAGGGCAGACGACTATGGGTGCCCCTACAACTGAAGGGCAGACGACCATGGGTACCCCTACAACTGAAGGGCAGACGACTATGGGTACCCCTACAACTGAAGGGCAGACGACTATGGGTGCCCCTACAACTGAAGGGCAGACGACCATGGGTACCCCTACAACTGAAGGGCAGACGACTATGGGTGCCCCTACAACTGAAGGGCAGACGACCATGGGTACCCCTACAACTGAAGGGCAGACGACTATGGGTACCCCTACAACTGAAGGGCAGACGACCATGGGTACCCCTACAACTGAAGGGCAGACGACGATGGGTGCCCCTACAACTGAAGGGCAGACGACCATGGGTGCCCCTACAACTGAGGGGCAGACGACTATGAGTGCCCCTACAACTGAAGGCCAGACGACTATGGGCACCCCTACAACTGAAGGCCAGACGACTATGGGTACCCCTACAACTGAAGGGCAGACGACCATGGGTGCCCCTACAACTGAAGGGCAGACGACCATGGGTGCCCCTACAACTGAGGGGCAGACGACTATGAGTGCCCCTACAACTGAAGGCCAGACAACTATGGGCACCCCTACAACTGAAGGCCAGACGACTATGGGCACCCCTACAACTGAAGGGCAGACGACCATGGGTACCCCTACAACTGAAGGGCAGACGACCATGGGTGCCCCTACAACTGAGGGGCAGACGACTATGAGTGCCCCTACAACTGAAGGCCAGACGACTATGGGCACCCCTACAACTGAAGGCCAGACAACTATGGGCACCCCTACAACTGAAGGGCAGACGACCATGGGTGCCCCTACGACTGAAGGCCAGACGACTCTGGGTGTTCCTACAACTGAAGGTCAGTCGACTGTGGGTGCTCCTACAACTGAACACGAGACAACTATGGGTGCACCTTCAACTGAAGGTCAGACGACTATGGGTGCCCCTACAACTGAAAGGCAGACGACTATGGGCGCCGCTACAACTGAAGGCCAGACGACTATGGGTACCCCTACAACTGAGGGCCAGACGACTCTGGGTGCTCCTACAACTGAACACGAGACAACTATGGGTGCACCTTCAACTGAAGGCCAGACGACTATGGGTGCTCCTACAACTGAAGGTCAGACGACTATGGGTACTCCTACAACTGAAGGTCAGACGACTATGGGTGCCCCTACAACCGAAGGCCAGACGACTATGGGTGCTCCTACGACTGAACGCGAGACAACTATGGGTGCACCTTCAAATGAAGGCCAGACGACTATGGGTGCCCCTACAACTGAAGGTCAGACGACTATGGGTACTCCTACAACTGAAGGTCAGACGACTATGGGTGCCCCTACAACCGAAGGCCAGACGACTATGGGTGCCTCTACAACTGAAGGGGAGACGACCATGGGTGCCCCTACAACTGAAGGCCAGACGACTATGGGTGCTCCTACAACTGAAGGGGAGACGACCCTGGGTGCCCCTACAACTGAAGGGCAGACGACTATGGGTGCCTCTACAACTGAAGGCCAGGGGACTATGGGCGCCCCTACAACTGAAAGGCAGACGACTATGGGCGCCGCTACAACTGAAGGCCAGACGACTATGGGTACCCCTACAACTGAGGGCCAGACGACTATGGGTGCCCCTACAACTGAAGGGCAGACGACCATGGGTGCCCCTACAACTGAAGGCCAGACGACTATGGGTACCCCTACAACTGAGGGCCAGACGACTCTGGGTGCTCCTACAACTGAACGCGAGACAACTATGGGTGCACCTTTAACTGAAGGCCAGACGACTATGGCCGCCCCTACAGCTGAAGGTCAGACGACTATGGGTGCCCCTACAACTGATGGTCAGACGACTATGGGTACTCCTACAACTGAAGGGGAGACGACCATGGGTGCCCCTACAACTGAAGGCCAGACGACCATGGGTGCCCCTACAACTGAAGGCCAGGCGACTACGGGCGCCCCTACAACTGAAGGGCAGACGACTATGGGTGCCCCTACAACTGAAGGGGAGACGACCACGGGTGCCCCTACAACTGAAGGCCAGACGACTATGGCCGCTCCTACAACTGAAGGCCAGATGACTATGGGCGCCCCTACAACTGAAGGCCAGACGACTACGGCTCCTGCAACTGAGGGTCAGACGACCATGATCCCGACCACAGCAGGTAAGACAACGTAAGTTGTGATGATCAACTACAGCATTCTTTCAAAGAAAGACCTCATAAGTTGACTCTCACTAAAGCCAAAAATAGTTGTCTGAACAATAGAAAATATATTCATATATATACGTATGAAAATCATGAATGAAAAATAGATAAAAATCGAACGGTTAACACTTTGCTTGAGAAAGAAATCGTTGGCACAGACGAGAGGAGTAGAATAAATAAAATCACATTTAATTAATACGTATCTCTTCGTGTTCTTTATTCCTTTCACACGTATCGCGTGCAGTTTAAAGGTTGCAGTTTATAGCTTATAGGTTGCAGTCACAACACGTTGCCGTCAAAACCATTTACATCGAAAGGCTACTTTTGGGAATCGGCTGACCTTACCCAATAAAATAAATTTTACTAATAGAAAAGACGCATCCAAGGTTTTTTTTATTAATTTATGTGTCATCTTTTGTGAGTTAACGCATTAGAAAACTTCTGTGCATGGGCGAGGATCGAAGTTTTTAAAATGTACAACAGTTTTAAGTTCGTGTTGTTCAAATAAAGTTATGTCAATGAAGTAAATGTTTGTTTTTAATTGATTCTGTTAAAATAGTGCGAATACGAATACGCTGTTTAATTTCCTCCAGCTTCCAAACCAAGAATTATGACGCTAGTCGAGGATATATAAGAGAATCTGGTCTTTCATAACTGTCTCCCTCCAAATTAAACTTCTGTTAAAATCCCTACATTTTTTAAAAAGGTCACACATAGAATCAAACAACACTTACAATGTCGCTGATATTTATCAGAAAATTGTTCTATAATTTGCGTTGCAGCATCCGTACTTATAACCTTGGTAGTTTTTTCTGGCCGTCCTGATCCACAGTGGCGAGTTGATCTGTCTGCTTTCAATGACTCAGATTATCAGTCAATCCAAAATATTGGCGTCAGTTCAAGTTGCATACCTGCAAAACTGGGATACAAAGGTTTCTTAGTAGAGGACGCTGTAGCGGAGCTACTCATTGTGGGTAGTGAGAGTGAGCTTGTGCGACTACAACAGCTTCTGCTCCAGACCATGCCAAGTGGTACATTACCAAGCCCCTTACTCGAGAGAGTCTCCAGTGAAATTGGCAACGTATTGGACGTATGCATTACATCGAGACGTAAACGACGTAAACGACTCGCACCACCATTTGGCCCATTCTTGTGGAATAACGTCCCCAACATTCGACGGAAAAACAACTGCTACAACTATGCAAATCTACAAATCACGAATACCGTTGCACAGCCTGGTAGAGGAAGCGGACAAATCTTTGCCTTGCTGAATGGTTTCTCTGTGGGAACTGCTGCGATGGGTGATGGTTTGGAGGTTCTGATGCCCCCTCCTTCTCCAGCAGACCCTGTCCCGGAAGCCCCTGTGGGACCACGGCACCTGGTGGCACTGTTTGTAGATCCAGGTTAGTACAGCTAGTCTTCTGATTAATAAAAATGTGTTCCACTATGCGGATCTTAAAAAAATATCTTAAACTGGAGTCGTTTCTCAGTCTTCAGTTGACTCCATTCAAGGACAAAGCAATTGTATGGAGTACCCGGTAAACCCGAGATCCTATAGAAAAATCAAAAGGAACAGAAATTCTCAATGGGAAATTTTAAAAACTTAGACTAAAAACGCGAACTCAGCTGTACTCTTTTTTTTTTTTGGAAAGTCCGGCAACTGTTGTCCCAGCCCCCACTGGAAATAGCGTCGTTTGAAAAGAAACTATGCCATCCCACTTACACATAAACGTATTTATCTAGTTTCGTCCTCAAAAATATAAGCTGAAAGCTGTCGATACGGTGGAGTGAAAAAAGAAGTTAAGCGGCCTTCACACGGCGAAATAGGCTGCTGGCAGTCTGTTTTCATCTGGAAATCAAGCAGGGATTATGCGGCGAGACGCTCTAGACTAGAAGGAATGGGTATGATACATGGGTCCATACCGCCTTTCTGCTTTTGTGCTCACCGATAAACACTCCTCTGATCGACCTTAAGAGAAAAGACCAACCGACAGCAGATTAGGGCCGAAATCTTTGTGCATAATGAGCCGAACCGAAAACATTGTGCTTGGGGCCTTTCCGAGTCCGCTTTCGGGCCCGAACACGTCCGAATTTCAAGACTATAGAGTCCAAAATTTGGTATGGAAAAAGTTACATTATATTTTTGGTAGTTACTAGTTTTCTTTTTCTCTTCCTCAGGTGTCGATTTCCACTGGTGCCGTTTGGATCAGGGTGGACTGTGGTCTCACAAGCCTGGCCAAACCCGTGTCACACAACGCGACCAGGCGGGAAATAACATCGTCGATCCGAGAACAGCTGATACTGGAAATTATGAATTTGTTACTTTCATGACAAGCGATATCAGCACTGTCACGATCAATTGAATAAATACTAAATAAATAATGCGATTTATTATATGGCTAGCTCCGTGAGCGAGCAAGATGACTCAAATCCTGCACTGTGATTGGCTACCTGAGCGGGCAGGATGGAGCTATCTTGCCTTCTCGGGACTACTCGCTGTGTCCCGAAAGAAAAATTTCCCCGAAAGCCATATAATAAATCCTTTATTGACCAAGCTTATTCGGTCGAGATGACTGGATATTGGCCTCGTTCTTTTTTTGCGAGTTTATGGACCTCGACTCTGTCTCGGTCCATAAACACGCAAAAAAGAACTTGGCCAATATCCAGCCATCTTGACCGAATAAGCTTGGTCAATAACCCATATATAATTTGTTGATGTACCGAAATTGGGAAACTGTAACAATAATAAATCTGCTAGCAAAGGCTAATCGAGTCAGAAAGGGAGGTATATTAAAACTAAATAAAACAAAATTAAAGCTTTGAAAGAAATATAGGGAAGAATAAGCAGAGAAGAAGCGTAACTTGGAAAACGAAAAAAAAAACACCCTAGGACAGTCTTCATTAAGCAGCAAAAGTAATACATGTAGATTTACTCAAGACCCATTACCCCAGGAACTATGAAGAAAAGGGAAAGTGAGATGACATGCCAAGGGCCGGGTTGTTTAAAGTCTGATTAGGTTAACCCAGTATTAAAATTTAACCGAGGTATTAAATTTTCTTGTATAAAATTGTTTTTCAGTGCTTATGTTTAGTTTAGTTTGTGATTATTCAAATTCAAAACTGAAAGACAAACAATATAAGCAGAAAATCTCAACGAAAAGATACAAAGCTGATTAGTCCTCCAACAACCAGGCCCAGCTCACCTGAAGTAGATATACTAGCCTCCTCTAGTCTGTAAGTTGTTAAAACATAAGTACAGATTGCCAGTGTTGATTGTAGTGCTAATTAATGGCGCCAGCGTCACGGTGTTACCGGATAGTGGGGCTACAGTCAGCGCTATTGCTCGACATTAAAGAAGGTATTTAGAGTACAAAGATACTTGTTTTGTGGAAACGACGAACAAGTAATAAGTGGTCCTTATTGTTATCGCATAATTAAACTTGGCAACATTGAGTGATATGACTCAGGGATGATATCAGTGGGGTGGTAGTCTCAACTGATTCACAGGCTCTCTTTAACACCCCCCCCCCCCCCACCCCTTTTCTCCAGTTTTGCCTCAATTTTCTGACCCGCCTTTCGTTTTTCGTTCCTAACTCATATGCCTTTTAGAGGCAAAACGTTTTCTTTTAATAATAAAGAAGCAATGCTTGGTCAATTTTACCCTCAGATTTTATTGAACTTTTTGTCTACATCTACTGACAATATAAAAAATTGCTTCCGCCCTTCTGTGTCCAATGATCACAGTCGATCGGGCGCATTTCGTCATTGCGTCCTCTCAGGTCAACCACTATTCTAAAAATTGAGAATAAAACATATCATTTTACTGTCATCATCATTATGTGTAAGTTTATAGTTTATCAATATAATTTGTGACTTAGTGTCAAGCCACGATTGTTGCTAAATCACTTTGGATAGGCAAATACTACAAAACAACTCTTTCTCTCGTCTTTCAGTTCATTTTAGGGTTCTAAAGCTTAACTGTACAAAAGGTTTCCTTTGTAGCTCATTCTAAGGTAGTTTTCTGTTTATCCGATTTGATATCATCGACCTTAATAGACCTCAGTAAGTGCAAGTGCAATGTCAGCTAAGATAAGCGAGTTCATCACTGTTATATCAAGTTAAAATGTACCTTTCGTCCCACGTTTTTTGCGAACGTGCCAGTGCCTACAACGTTTCCTGGCGGGGAATAGCGTGCCACTATGTAGGTTTCCCGTCCTCTTTTCTGAATAGCACATCCCAATTTAGTGGTGCCCTTCCAAACCACCTGCCAATAAAAACGTTTAAAATTAAGCACAAGTACAGTTAGCGCGAGATCGTAATCGACTGCGTTGTTTCATGCTTGCAGTTTAGATGAAACTGTTCTGAATTTCATTTTATTCATGGTGTTTTATATCTTTGCTCATATAAAGCTATATATTTAGTCTTGAAACAACTCAAGGTTTTTTGCAAATTACGCCTTAACATTGATCAGCTGTTGACTTCACATTTAGTGTCATAAATGAAATAACTGACTTAATGCTTGAGGGTTGAGGATTTGCCGAATCCGTTGCTTCTTTTAAAAAAAAAATATGTTGTTCGCATTCCAGGTTGAACTGATAATTTCAGCGCATTCTCGGCTTTAAATGCAGCGAATTACGCATTCATCCATGCAGTTTTTTTTAATGTACTTCACCAACCAGACATCCTTCATTTATGTTAAATTATCGGTAGCTATTTTTCAAGCTGCTTCCAATACAATATGGTCAATAATTGATTTTGAAATGAGCGAGAAATACACAAGCTCACCTGCGTAAAATGGCCGGTGGCCATACTAAATCCAGGATGGTTGTAATTGTACAGTTTTTCTTCATTATACCTTAATTAAGCGGAGAACAGAAAACCAGTTTATGTATTATTTCAGGTGTATATATCCCGACATTCCTGAGATTTCAACTGCGACCCTCTGATCCCTTTTCAGGCTCAACATGTTTCTTCACTTTGATCTAAGATGTTAAAGGAGCCACGTCACGGTTTGTACATCTTGAAAAGTTTGGCCTAAGTTTTTCAAGTTCGTTGTTTCTGATCCGTGTCAGTCTCCTCCATCCTTAACCATACATGTTCCTTTATGGTTTCTTATTATATTATCTGTTTGGTGTTTTTCTATCTTAGTAAAGTACTATTTTCAGGTTTCGTTCAATTGAAAGTTAATTTTGTGCGTGGCCAAAATAATTCAAAATACCATGACTGAGCTCCGTTAATGTACTGTAATTTTTGTAACCAATTACGGAATAAAGAACATTGTAAAAGCAAAGTAAATACACAGTTACTTTTGGCGAGCCAAACGAATGGCTCGGCTCAAACAAACAACAACAACAAACAACAATCTTTATTTCGTGCCCAGAGACTGGCTCTATGTTAACGAATCATATTAGAGCTATGTTTATACTTGGTGTCCGAGCAAGGAGGAGTACGATTCTCATTGCTGAGCACAGATGTGAACAGACTTTTTCCAACTGACTGGAAGTACTCACACTAGAACAAGGGAAAATTCCCGCGCCCAGGTGCGAGGTCTCGACCTTGTACTCGGGTACTTAATGGTACTTTGGTATTTGGAGTATTCGTACCCAGTGTCTAAACACAAAACTATTTTGCACAGGCGCCTAGGCACCAGAGCTCAGGTACTAGATGTGAAGAGCCTAAGATTAGTTAGATTATGCAAGGCACTTACCAAGCGTCCACTGCTTCTTTGTATGACGCGTCTCCACCGGATTTGAAAAGGTTTTCTCCTTCACCAGTGTTCTTTGCATGTTCAAACGTGTTTGTGGCCGCCAGGCGATTAGCCCAGGCCTGAGCATGTTGAGCCAATGTGGCATCCCAGACCAGCGCCGGCGCCCCATGCTGAGCACGCCAGTAATTGTGGACTTTTAAGCAGGCGTTTTGCACTTCTGTTTAGAAATAAATACACGTCATTATCAGATTTCGCGACTAAATGTTAAGGATTAGCCAATAGGAAGGCAAAGGAATCAGTCGTAGATGGATGGCGGGAAAAATTAATTCTAGCGTTCAGTATCGTCAAACTTGAGTTTAGTTGATATAGTCACGTAGGAAATGGAAAGCAAAGCCTCTTGGCAACATTAACAAATGATACATCTATCAAACAACGGACTCTGCATTTCCCCCTATCCCGGTTGGGGTTAAAGTTTTTTTTGGAAAAGAAGGTTATTGCGTGACTTAGTTTCGGGTCACGGGTGTTTGGCGCTGGGACTCTGAAACCTTTACCGTTTACCAGACCATGTTGAACAACCATTTTCTATCCCTACTCTAGACTAGAAACCAAAAACACACTTCTTATCCCAGAATTGCAACACAGTCAGTTGCTTTTGAATTTGTGATGATTGCATTTTCATCAAGGTTCTGTTTCATTTCCAAGTGTTGAGAGGAAATCCACCAGAAGTTCGAGTAACTAGTGGACAAAAACTTTGTACCAACATTATTGTATACTTTGTATAGCAAACTTCTTTTGAACTGTTTTAAATATCTTTTCAAAAGAAATCATTTCTAACGACACCAAAAGTCGAAAACAAATGTTGAAGTTCATATGAAACACTTGAAAGTAACTGATGATGAAATGTTACCCGAGTTTGCACAATTTCTCTAAACGTTGAAATATATTTTCTCGACTTCCCAAGGTAAATTGTTTTTGGAGTTATTTCAGGCAAATATTCATATCGCAAGCTTTTAGAAAATACAAAAAGGACTGAAATATATTTAAAGTTATTCTGGTACAAGGTTTTTGTCCGCAAAAAGTTGAAATTACTCGATTTCCTATCGGATTTCGTCTTAATTCTCATGATACCCTGCTGTAGATTAGGCGTCTCCAATTGCTCTATCCTGCCTTATAGACCAAACCTGCTGTAGAACCATACCCAAGTTATCAATATTGTATTGAAATTTTTGTTTCAACTCACGTCCTTGTTGCGATGTAGCAGTAGTGCCTTTGGTTGCTGCAACACAAATCAGGTGTCAATTTCAAACGATGATAGTCGATTGATTGGTTTATCGCTCAGCCCAAATTATAGGGAAAAGTTCGTAAGGGAAACCTGTGATTATCGATTGGCTATAACGTTTAGTTGTAAAATACAACAGAACTTGTTATGCTTGTGACTCGAAACATTAGAAACTTATTACTTAGACGCGGGCCGATTTGTTACACAACTGAAGTACAGCGGTAATTTAGTGTAGGTCACTATTTAAATATTCACTGTTGTACATGTATGTCATACATTCTACTTACATTTGCAGTTACTACAGGTGGCGTAGCAGTGGTCTTGCATATACGCGTAGTATTTGCTATTTCGATCACAGAAACCTCTATTCTTCCAGTACTGACAATTTCCACGATCTTGTTTGTCTGCGCGACACCCTGCAAATTGGATGTATTTACATTTGTCCAATGTAAGAGAAAATTCTGACTGTACAGATTCCTGGCTACCTTTTAAGTATATTCTGTAAATATAATTACACCCACAAAGTTTGTATATTTTAAAAGGTTTGTATAACACTGGCCACACTGTGGTTTTAAAAATCATAACTACATGTACACTTGCATTATGGTTTTTATAACTGGAATATTTTAAAACTTAAAATAAAAAGTGTGATGTTTTAGAAATTGAATTCAAAATCGTCGTCAAGGAATTTTTCAACGGTCAAGTTGAAAGCTTGCCTAGCCTACTATCAGCCTGAATAGCAAGTACAGTGTGATTGGCCTGCAGAAGCCGATTGTAGTTCTGAAAAGAACTGTTGTTGGTCACTTTTTTAGAACCACTCTCATCCGGATGATCACACTATAAGAGCTACTGATACTCATAGGCTCAAACCATTTACTATGTTATAGTGCTGTTATATTAACTTAAAGTTGATAAAGGTAAATTCGCCGCTGAAGCAAATTTGAATTGCCGGATTAGGTGTGGAATGTTAGCCCACTCATGACTAGTAACTAGGGCCGGGGGTTTAATTCTCAAACTGATTAGTAATTCATTGCGTTATAATTAAATAAAGAAAATCGTGATCGTGGGGTTGTTTGGATTATTATCTTAGTAGATTTTCACGTTTTTATTCCTCTGTTTAATCCTTTCGATCGTTTGAGAATATACTTCAAACACTTGCGACATTCACGAATACATCAAGGCTGGTCAAAAGTACTCCGCTGAGTGCCATAGTGTCAACTCTCTTCTCGGTGTTTGGAGTTACATGTACATTTAGTATAATGCAGTCTGTCGTGGTTGACTCATTATTTACGAACTCACCTTGATTGGCTGTAGTGGATTGCGCTGAAACACAAATAACAACTCTATTTTAGCTGACTAATTTTTTAGGACACTCAACTTCTGAAAAGGTGCAAATCACCCTTCACACAACCGGGTTCAAAACATTGAATTTAGACAAAAGTATTTAAGCCTGGTTCAATGACTCAGTTGTGCATACTTTTAACATCTCACACATTGGACGACAGAGTACCGCGATTTTTTTTAAAGTCCATCGCACACTGAGCACAATTTATTGGGAGAAATATCATAATGGAAACCTGGGAATATCAGTTAGCTGTGGCATGGTTGCAAAAGACAGCAGAAGTTGTTTGTGAATCGAAACAGTTAAGGACTTACTACTACCTGAAGGTGCGAACCAGTGGCAAAATACTGGATCATCGCAGTATACTAAAAACTGCATGATTTAAATATTCACTGTTGTATATCATGTATTGTACTTACAGTTGCAGTTAGTACAGGTGGCGTAGCAGTGGTCTTGCATATACGCATAGTATTGGCTACTTCGATCACAGAATCCGCTATTCTTCCAGTACTGACAATTTCCACGATCTTGTTTGTCTGCACGACACCCTGCAAATTGGATGTATTTAAATTTGTTCAATGTAAGAGAAAATTCTGATTTGTACAGATTCCTGGCTACCTTTTTAATATATTCTGTAAATATAATTGCATCCACAAAGCTCGTGTAATTTAAAAGGTTTGTATAACACCGGCAACAATGTCAGTGGTTTTAAAAATCATAACTACATGCATGTACACTTGTATTATGGTTTTTATAACTGGAATATCTCAGAAATTAAAATAAAAAGAGTGATGTCTAGAAATTAAATTCAAAATCGTTGGCTTCCCTTAGCCGGTATGTCATCAAAGGATTTTTCAACGGTCAAGTTAAAAGCTTGCTTAGATAACTTTCAGCCTGAATAGTACAGTGTGATTGGCCTGCTGAGAGTAGTCCTGAAAATAATTGTTGTTGCTGACTTTTTAGAGCTATCCACACCCGGACGATCACCGGCACTATACGCACTATGACTGATACTCCTGGGTTAAAACCATTTACTATATACATATCAACTTGAAGCTGACAAAGGTAAATTCATCGCAGAAGCAAATTGGATCGTTTGTCGAATGTTAGCCCGCTGACCAGCAACTAGAGCGTGTAATTTTAAACTTATAAGTAATTCATTGCGTTTAAACAAAGAAAATCGTGATCGTGGGGGTGTTTGGATTATGATCTTAGGAGATTTTCACGTCTTTATTCCTCCTTTTTCTCCTTTCGATCGTTTGAGAATATCTTTGAAACACTTGTGACGTTTACAAACACGTCAAGACTGGTCCAAAGTACTCCGGTGAGTGCCATAGTGTCAACTCTCTTCACGGTGTTTAGAAATGTAGTATAATTATAATAGGATCTCTCGTGGTTGATATCTTAGTTACGAACTCACCTTGATTGGCTGCAGTGGATTGTGCTGAAACACAAATCAACTCTATTTTAGCTGATTAAATTTTAAGAACACTCAACTTCTCATAAGGAGCAAATCACCTTCCACACAACCGGGATCAAAACATTGAATTTAGACAAAAGTATTTAAGCCTGGTTCAATCACTCAGTTGTGCATACTTTTAACATCTTACACATGGGAAGACAGAGTTCCGGGAATTTGTCCGTCACACACTGAGCGCAATTTGTTGGGAGAAATATTTTAATGGAAACCTGGGAATATCAATTAACTGTAGTGTAGCGCAAAAGACAGCAGAAGTTGTTTGTGAATCAAAACAGTTAACGACTTATTACTACCTGAAGGTGCGAACCAGTGGCAAAGTACTGTATCATCGCAGTATGCTAAAAACTGCATGATTTAGATATTCACTGTATTATATCGTGTATTATTTTTACTTACAGTTGCAGTTAGTACAGGTGGCGTAGCAGTGGTCTTGCATATACGCATAGTATTGGCTACTTCGATCACAGAAACCTCTATTCTTCCAATACTGACAATTTCCACGATCTTGTTTGTCTGCGCGACACCCTGCAAATTGGATATATTTGAATTTGTTTAATGTAAGCAATGGGCTAAAAACAGGATCTAACTCATTATTTGAATATTCACAATATGTCATGTATTTTACTTACCAGTACTTCTGCAGTTAGTACAGGTTGCGTAGCAGTGGTCTCGCATATACGCATAGTATTTGCTACTTCGATGACAGAAACCGCTCTTCTTCCAGTATTCACAATTTCCACGATCTTGTTTGTCGGTGCAAGCTGCAAATTGGATATATTTAATAAATTTTTCCAATAATGTGAACAAACTTTCAACAGGAAACAATTTTGGAACTGGGATAATGGTAATTCCTTTTCTGGAAACAAACTTGCTTGCTTTAACACAATGTTGAGTGAAAATGTTTAAACAACTCATACATGTACTACATTACAAATAGTGTAATTCCCCAGGAATGTGTAGTCATCACAGTGTCCTTGATATTTTCTTATGACAAAGGAAAACAACCCTGATATATGTTACGCAGAAGTTAACAGTAAAACCATCTAAACATCCACAAGATTGGTTTTTTTTTTGTTCAGTTTATTGTGGAGGTGACTTACCAGCTCTTTTTTCCAAATGTTTCTCTTGAGAGACTTCCGGAGGTTTCTCTTGAGAGACATCCACAGGTATCTCTTGAGAGACTTCCGCAGAGACATCCGCATGAGGTATTGGCTCTAGAATTAAGTGAAAATGTTTAAACAACTCATACATGTACTACATTACAAATAGTGTAATTCCCCAGGAATGTGTAGTCATCACAGTGTCCTTGATATTTTCTTATGACAAAGGAAAACAACCCTGATATATGTTACGCAGAAGTTAACAGTAAAACCATCT
The DNA here is from genome assembly GCF_042242905.1 of Orbicella faveolata. Lineage (NCBI taxonomy): Eukaryota > Metazoa > Cnidaria > Anthozoa > Scleractinia > Merulinidae > Orbicella > Orbicella faveolata. The sequence continues at coordinate 3,451,316 of NW_028301577.1, forward strand.
AAACATCCACAAGATTGGTTTTTTTTTTTTGTTCAGTTTATTGTGGAGGTGACTTACCAGCTCTTTTTTCCAAATGTTTCTCTTGAGAGACTTCCGGAGGTTTCTCTTGAGAGACATCCACAGGTATCTCTTGAGAGACTTCCGCAGAGACATCCGCATGAGGTATTGGCTCTAGAATTAAGCGTCCTGGGGCGCCATCACAGCTGACTTGAAATGCAACCAGGAGTAAACCAATAGCGAAGGCGTACATCGTTCTTGGTAAATCTCTAATTTGCGAAAAATAAACTTAGAACTTAGGTGATACATGACTGACCACGTTTTACATGAGCACTTCGGTATATAATAACAGCAATAACACTGAAATAGGCATGTATCGTGGCTCTGGCCTTTTTAGGCGCACTGGTATGTCAAGTTGTTTTGACAGGTTGTTTTGACAACAATCGGTACCAGAATGACAAAACCTGATTCAATATTTCAGCATGCATGGTGCTTCCCTTGGAATGGAGACTCGCGTCGGGAACAGTTAAATGCGTACACGAGAAATGTACGACACACAGTCAGGACAGATTTTCCTTTACAGTCAGTTGCATTTGAAAGACAAAACTATACAGGCGTTAGCTGGAGAAGGCGAACATTAAGACGTTGCTGCAAAGCTGTTCTTTTAATAGTTAGTGGCGTGCAACGTTGCATATCAAAACGTGATGAAAAGACAGCCCCTAATTAAAAATAGAGCCAGGACAAATGAAGCATCTGAAGGCAAAATAAATCGAATATATAGAGACAAGAGACCGCATACGCTGTAAACTTCACTAATAATTAGCCTGTGTATTTCGCCCACTGCAGTGTTCTTTATTTAATATCTCAGTCTGAAAATTAACATTTGAATTCATGCACTGCCTTTATAAATTCTACGAAATAATGTCTTGTGTTTTTTTTTCTTGATGTGATTTTCCTCCCGTTCTGTTGGGCAGTTGTTTCATTGATGAACCATGCAGTAAATTTTCATGTACTTTTAGTGAACACTGAGGGACGTTTTCCCTTCAAAGTGATCACTAGAGCATTACAGTCGCTCCTGACAACACATTCCTTTCTCTGGTAAGCGTACGGGAAGCGTATTTAGAGTCGCTCTAGTCGACTGGTTGCAAGAAAAGAAGTTTTTCCAAAGGTTTCGTCCCTAGCCTTTTTCCACGCTTAAAAGTTTGATATAAAATGCATTAAAGGTGTAAATTGAAGCGTTATAATCGGGCTGTGGAACTGCGTGGTCCCACGAATTGTTCCCTGCAGCTCTGATTACAAATGTTCAAATTAAATATTACAACCCGATTAGCCTGGCTGCATTCCGTCTCTACCATAGTGAAACACCATTTCTATTTGAAAGATCGGACAACATCAATCATTCTTGTTAGGAAAATACAATGAAACGGCCTGCGTAGAAAATGGTTGGTTTATCCAATGTAATATGCATATCACAGTGTGCGCGGTGGGACCCTTTGAAATTGAGACAGACGATCTACAGAGTCATCATCTGTTGTAAATAGCGACTTGTTCAAGTGATATTTGTAAACCAAGAGAAACAGAGGACGATCCAATTAGCATGCAGTATAATCTTTAACTGTGGATTTTAATGAACTCCGTATAATTGAGAAGCAAGTCACAGTTAACAACCTCGTTTCGCAAGGTTTAGGTTTAGCTATGAGTAGTAGAGCGAAACTAATGACAAAAATAAATAAATTGATGACTAAAAAGAAAGATTTATATAAAAAACCATACAATAGGAATAAGCAAACTTAAGTAGCATGACGTATTCAGGATTGCGCTCGACTGCAGACATAAAAAAACATCATTGCAGCTTTCGTTCTAAATTGTCCAACTTTTTTCCATCAAAGTTTAGTTTTTATGCTTGCGAAATCATAAAAGAAATACAAGCCTCTGGTATCGAGGTTCTGCATCGTCAAACGGCTGTTGCAAGCAAGAATATTGTTGAGGAATATATGTGATGTACAGACTTAACCGATAAACAAAGTAACGATTACTGAATAATATTGCTACTGAGAAGTGTTTGCAGTGAGGCGAGGCTCTCAAACGATAAAGGGCGCGCGCTTTATACTTATATGCACTTCAGAAAGCAACTTGGAATGGCAAAAAGTTTCCAAAAGTGCACATCAAACCAGCAGGTAATTATTTACGGTTTGGAAGTCGACAATCCCATACAGTGGACAACCGTTGTCGGACGGACACTTGCACACGAGGAACACACTAAACAAAATCAGTGCACGGCAATGACTAGTGCTCGTGATTTTTAAGTTTTTCAGTAGAAAAGCCAAAAACACCTATCTACTAGCTGGGAAAAACGAACGTCTTCGTTGTTCTTTGAAAGTTTGGCCGCCTAGCACTTAAAGTAAAGACATTTCTGAAAGGTCTGCACCATTCATATGTAGGTAAGACCAATCTAACAAGTAAAAGTAATTCAGTACCTGGGATTTGCAATTGAACTTGACTGGACAAAAAATGAGCGCTTAGTGTCTAGAAGCTTTCTGTTTGGCTCACTTACTAAATAAGGCCCAAGAGAAGTGACTTACCTTTTGAAACTGCAACCAGATGTATGTCCCTAGTCAGTGCACGTAAACTTCACCAAACCTTGAATCGGCCTGTGTAGTTTGGATTAGTACGTTGCTGTTCTCCACGCCGGTATTTATGTATTACAAAATCACTGAACCAGTTCATACAATGGACTATTTTCCATAACCCCTACCTGTGTTATTTCGTCAACGTAGGCATTGATTTAAAAGGAGCTCTGTCCCCAACTCTAATGATTTTTGGCTTTCCATCACTTTTTGTTTTCTTTTCTTAGTCTGCTATTCCACACGTTTTGCTAAAATATTGGGCCAGTGGAGAACAATCCAGCTATTTTCACAAATTTTTAGTGAGCCGTTTTGATGGCATAGTTTGTTCTGGATTTCACTAAGGTGCGAAGATCAAGCTCCCTTACCGAGGGTGTGGGCGGAAGATGATGAGCGTTTCAGGATAACATAAACGGTAGTACAGAAGATTATGCTCTTGAGTGTGACTATTTTTGGCTTCGCTTCGCTTTTGGTTTTCTCTTCTTGGCTTGCTATTCCCCACCTTGTACTAATATATTAGGCCATTGGAGAATCATCCAGCTAATTTCTAAACCTTTCAGTGAACAGTTCCCGATTGATTACGTGTTTGATTATTAGTTTTGTATAGGTCCCAAAAACAAATGCAGCTATTTTCAGAAAATGTTTTGGTTAACGCCAGAATGTTATCTCGGATGTATAATAGAAAATTTTGCCGCCAATTCAAATTGAGAAAATTCCTTTCGTAACTCTAGTAAACAGAAATCTTTAGAACTTCTCTCAAACTAGCAGGGTGACTGTTTAAAATTACCGACTGTTTATCTATGTTGCCTCGCTTGACGAAAGTGAAATTCTGGGTAATGAGCGTGTTAGCTGTCAATTTCCCATACTGAAATATCTTTTACGGTACACAGAATTGAACGGACTGTGAAGATATGGTTGGCCTTCGTTGACATTGAGGGTTTTTTTTAATAATCTAGCACAGCACTAAAAGTGGTCTTTTGTTACAAATGACGAGCTGACAAGTTTATTGTTGTTCAAATGATAATCATAGAAGTCTTGATAAAGAAACGAGAATCTTTCAAGTCATGCCTAAAAGATATGGAATAATCATACAATAAGAATAAGTAAACTTAAAAAGCCGCGACTTCCTTAATTGGGCTTCACTACAGACTTAACAAATCGTGCAATATGGTTCTATTCGTTTAATTCTATTCATTGACAATTTTTAATGTCAGTAAGATGCTGAAGAAAGAAAATCTTCCAGTTCGGACGTTTTGCATTGTCGCGGACCGTCAGCAGTCAGCCATATCAGGAGCGCCTGAGCCCATATATTTTCAACTACAGTGACAATAGTAAGATTATTCTACTGTGACGGCAGCAAGCTGGGACCCTCAAAAGCGAGTTCCCTTACTTAAGGCTGTGGGCGGAAGATGACGAACAAGTCATGCCAACATAACGCACTTCGGAAGAGTGTGTTTTCAAGTATGGTGATTTTCGGCATTGCATCGCTTTAGTTTTCTTTTCCGGACTTGCCTTTCCCCATCTTCTGTTGAATTATTGTACCACTGGAGAACTATCTAGCTTATTTCTTAAACTTTTCGGGAGCAGCTCTGGACAGTATAATTCATTCTGAATTTCCCAGGAGCCCGAAGGAGAAAAAGCCAATTTCAGAAGTTGTTATGGTTAACGTCAGAATATCTCCCACCAAGAGACTATTTATAAATTTATCCCACGCTTTTTCTCGTTTCTTAAGTGACGGATTACCTTGCGATATAAAGAAACAAACGCAAAGAGTGAAAGTATCAACTAGTTAGAACAAATAATGACTAACAGATTCCAAAGTTTCTCCACCTTAGTGATTTTGATTTCTTGCTACTGCAATATAACACCGTGATCCCGGAGAATATAGGAGAAAGATCGGTGGCTGAAAATTCTAAAATTCGACTGAACATGACAGAATAACCCAAACCGTTCTTTAAGTTTAGTCACTGAAAAAAGAATGTGACAAAACAATTCCGAGGACCTCGCTACGCCCCCAATACACCACCTTCCTCAATATACAGTGAACTGATTCAACTCTATCGTATACGGGGGATAGAAAGCCAGGTCTAGTCTTCAGTAAACGACTTTGTAGGGCGAAATTATTTCAAACAAGAACTCTGAACGGCATATTGACTGTGATATCAGATTGGATATTATCCCTGTTTCTGCTGTCAGCAGGGTGGACAACTTTAAAGGTTGGATTCAATTAGAATTAAATTAAAAGCAATCATTAACATCTTCATAGCCCTTTGTCGACCATAGATTGTATATTTTGTCTTTTAGCGGCGGTTGTGAATCGAGTTGTATTATACAAGTATTCCTTTTGTAGTCTCGTAATCAAAACGATGTGATCCATTGTAACGGGGCTTAGCAAAACCTCTGATTTTACAGTCCGTTTTCCACGAAGGAGTTTACACCCTACTCCCACGTTACACTGAATTTACTTCGTCAACTATGACAAAATGAAGAAATACTCTGCAAGATGGCTCCTCCACCTGTTCTCTAGAGTTACGGAAGGAAAGTTCTCGAAAACGAATGTAATGCCTAATAGATCACATTGTGGACCTAAATTTGTCATGTATGGGAGCAAGAGGATATAATCTCTTGATGGGAGACATTCTTGGGTTAACCATAACAATTTCTGAAATTAGCATTTTGTCCTTCGGGCTACTGCGAAATCCAGAATGAATTATGCCGACAAGAACTGCTCATGAGAAGTTTGAATAATTAGCCGGAGGGCGCTCCAGCGGTACAATAAGTAAACAGAAGATGGGGAAAGGCAAGCTCGGAAAAGAAAACTAAAGCCATGCAATGCATAAAATCATCATACTTGAAAACACACTCCTCAGAAGTGTGTTATGTTAGCATGACTTGTTCGTCATCTTCCGCCCACAGCGTTAAATAAGAGAACTCGCTTTTGAGGGTCCCAGCTTGCTGCCGTCACGTTTGAATGATCATGCTATTGTCACTGTAGTTGAAAATATATGGGCTCAGGCGCTCCTGATATGGCTGACTGCTGACGGCCCGCGACAATGCAAAACGTCCGAACTGGAAGATTTTCTTTCTTCAGCACCTTACTGACATTAAAAATTTTGAATGAAGGGAATCAAACGAATAGAACCATATTTCATGATTTGTAAGGTTTGAAGAGAAGCTCAATTAAATAAGTCGCGGCTTTTTAAGTTTACTTTTTATTTCATATCTTTTCAGCCGTGACTTTCTTATAAGATTCTCGTTCGTTTCTCTAGATTTCTATGATTATCATTATTTTGAACAGCAATAAACTTGTCATTTACAACAGAAGGCGACTTATAGGGCTAGATTATTAAAAAAAAACCTTATTATCAACGACGCCCGACCATATCTTAACAGTCCGTTTGATTCTATGCGCCGTAAAAGATATTTCAGCATGGGAAATTGACCAAACTTTGCGCGCCAGAAATTGAACATCACTAGTAAAAAACACAGCCAACAAGAAGAAATTCAAAAGAAACAACACATTTCTTTCACTTAAGCGGGCAGTCATCATTGAGTTGTACTGTTCTCTTAGAGTTTTAGTTTGTTCTCAGAGCAATGGGGCAGTGGTGACCGCACCCTCTGTTTCGAATTGACAGCTAACACGCTTATTACATAAGAATTTCACTTTCGTCAAGCGCAGCAAAATAGGAAAACAGTCAGTAGTTTTAATTAAACCGTCACCCTACCAGTTTGAGCGAATTTCTATATTTGTGTTTACCCGAGTAACAAAAGGAATGTTGTCAATTTGAATTGGCGGCAAAAGTTTCTATTATATATCCAAGATACATTCTGGCGTTAACCAAAATAATTTCTGAAAATAGCGGTATTTGTTTTTTGGATCTTTACAAAACTAAGAATGAATCACGTCATCAATCGGGAACTGTTCACTCAAAGTCTTAGAAATTAGCTGGATGATTCTCCAATGTCCTAATATATTAGTACAACTTGGAGAATAGCAAGCCAAGAAGAGAAAATAAAAAGCGATGCCATGCCAAAAATAATCATACTCAGGAGCACACTCTTTAATTTGTACTAACGCTCGTCATCTTCCGCCCACACCCTCAGTAAGGGAGCTTGATCTTCGCACCATCGCGAAATCCAGAACGAACTATGCCATCACAACTGCTCACTACAAATTTGTGAAAATAGCTGGATTGTTCTCCACTGGCCCAATATTTTAGCAAAACGTGTGGAATAGCAAGCTAAGAAAAGAAAACCAAAAGCGATGGAAAGCCAAAAATCATTAGAGTTGGGAACAGAGACCCTTTTAAATCAATGCCTACGTTAACATAATAACACTAGTAGGGGGTATAGAAAATAGTCCATTATATGAACTGGTTCAGTGATTTTGTAAAAAATGCATAAATACCAGTGTAGAGTACAGCAATTAACCGAAACTACACAGGCCGATTGAAAGTGTGGTGAAGTTTACGAGCACTGACTGCGGACATAAATCTAGTTAACCGCTTTCAAAAGGTAAGTCACTTCTGTTGGGTCTTATTTAATAAGTGAGCCAAACAGAAAGCTTGCAGCCTCTAACTAATATTCCAATTAATATTCCAAATCTTAGTTACCGATTCACTTTCACTTGTTTGATTAGTCTTAGCTACATATGAATGGTGCGGACCTCTCAGAAATTTTTTTACTACATCAGCTGCTACGCGGCCAAACTTTTAATGAACAGCCTAGACGTTCATCTTACCCAGCCTATGTAATTTTTTTGCTTTTTTAAAAGCTTCAAAATCACCTCGAGTACTCGTTATTGCCGTACACTAATCTTGTTTCGCGGTTCCCTCATGTATGTATCCATCTACTGTCCACTGAATGGGAGTCTCAATTGTGAAACGATAAAATAAATTGACTTCCAAGCCGTAACAAAATAATTACGCGCTCGCGGGATATGCTTTTTTGCCATTTCAAGGTGCTTTTCTGAATTGAAGTACGTATGAGTATTAAGCGCGCGCCCTTTATCGTTTGAAAGCCTCACCTCACTGCAAACACTCTAGAGTAGCGTCATCATTCATAAAACGGCATAATGTTTATATGTTAGTAATATTAAGTCTGTACATCACATATATTCTTCACTAATAGTCTTGCTTAGAACGGCCGTTGACGATGTAGAACCTCGATGCTAGAGACTTGTATGTTCTTTTCTAGGATTTCGCGAGCGTAAAGGCTAAGCTTTGATTGAAATAAGTCGGACAATTCAGAACCAAAACTTTAATGATGTTTTTTAATTTATGTCTACAGTCGAGCGCAATCCTGAATACGTCATGCTATTTAAGTTTACTTATTCTTATTGTGTGTTTTTTATATAAATCTTTTTAGTCATGAAATTATTGATCTTTCCCATTAGTTTCGCTCTACCACTCAAAGCTAAACCTAAACCTTGCGAAACGATGTTTTTAACAGTGTCTTCCTTCTCAGTCGTGCGGAGTTCATTAAAATCTTCAAGTTAAGTGGATCATCCTCTGTTTCTCTTGGTTTACAAATATCACTTGAACAAGTCGCCATTTACAACAGATGATGACTTCGTAGACCGTCCGTCACAATTTCAAAGGGTCCCGCGCGCACACACTGTGATATGCATATTACATTGGATAAACCAACCATTTTCTATGCAGGCCGTTTCATTTATTTTCCTAACAAGGATGATTGATGTTGTCCGATCTTTCAAATAGAAATGGTGGTTCATTATAGTAGAGAATACAACCATTTTGGATCAGGTTGTAATCAGTTACTTTGTAGATTCACAATCGGAGCTGTAGGAAACAATTTGTGGGATTACGTAGCTCCACAGCTCGATTAGCACACTAGAATTTGCACCTTTAATGCACTTTATATCTAAATTTTAAGGCTTGGGAAGGGGACAAAAAGATTTCTTTGGAAAGGTTTCTTTTCTTGCACCCAGCTGGCTAGTGCGATCAAGACCCTACCATTCTTCTTTACCGGAAAAAGGAATGCCTCCTCGAGAGCCGGATTGTAATGCTCCAGTGATCACTTTGTAGGGGAAGCGTCCCTCAGTGTTCACTAACAGTACATGAAAATTTCAGTACTGCGTGGTTCATCAATGAACCAGCAAGCCAACAGAACAGGAGAAATATCACATCAAGAAAAGAACGCCGGACACGGATTTTCTCGTGTAGGCTTTTTGGATTTACTGTTGTTTGTGCAAACGGTCAGTGCGTCAAAAAATAAAATTAAAAAAAAAAACAGCAACAACAATATTTACTCACTCGCCGCACTCGTTCGTAATATCATTAGTATTGTTTTTACCTCTAAAATTAAAATTCATATCCTTGTGCTCCTGTGTAAATTTTCTCTCTATATATTCGATTTATTTTGCCTTCGGTTACTTCATTTCTCTTCGGTCTTTATTTGTCGTTGATCCGAAAAGATGTGAATGAATTACAATTCACAAATTTCTTTAGTGACTGTCTTTATATCAAGTTTTGATATGCAACGTTGCACGCAACTCACTGTTACAAACACAGCTTTGCAGCGAGGTCTTTTTATTCGCCTTCTCCAGCCAACATGTACTTTTGTTCTTTAAATGGAACTCGCTCTAAGGGATAATCTTTATTGTCCTGTCCTGATTATGTTTCGTGCATTTCTCTTATACGCATTTAACTGACGAGAATCTCCATCCGGGGGAAGCACAGTGCACGCTGAAACATTGAGCCACTTTTTGTCATTCTGGTACCGATTGATGTCAAAACAACTTCACATACAAGTGCGCCTAAAAAGGCCATAGGCACGATGCTTGCCTATTTCAGTGCTGTTGCTGTTATACCGAAGTGTTTATGCAAAACGTGGTCAGTCATGTATCACCTAAGTTCTAAGTTTTTTTCTCTCAAATTAGGGATATACCAAGAACGATGTACGCCTTCGCTATTGGTTTACTCCTGGCTGCATTTCAAGTCAGCTGTGATGGCGCCCCAGGACGCTTAATTCTAGAGCCAATACCTCATGCGGATGTCTCTGCGGAAGTCTCTCAAGAGATACCTGTGGATGTCTCTCAAGAGAAACCTCCGGAAGTCTCTCAACAGAAACCTGCGGATATCTCTCAAGAGAAACCTGCGGATGTCCCTCAAGAGAAATCTGTGGATGTCTCTCAAGAGAAACCTCCGGATGACTCTCAAGATATCACAGATACTACAGCTACTGCAGCTACTACAGCTACTACAGCTACTACAGATGCTACAGATATTACAATTACTACAGATACTACGGGTGCTTCAGATACTACAGATACTACAGATACTACAGATACTACAGGTACTATACAACTACAACAGCCACGATTTAGGGCAGAGTAGAGAAATCGGAGATGCTTAATCTACGGTAGGGTATTGAGAATTAACACTTGCAAATTAAACTGTGACAGAGTTTCCTGAAAGTAACAAGTCTGATCTGGAACTGATAAGGAAGGGATTCTTGGTTTCTAGTCTAAGTGTTGTAGTGTAAGGATTTCAGAGACCCAGCGGCAAACACCCACCCGAAATAAATTAATTCATGCAATCCCTCCCCCCGCTAAAAAAAACAAAAACAAAAACATATTCCGCACCCTGGATAGGCAGAAAGGCAGAGTGTCTTGTTTGATAAATGTATCATACTATTCGCTGATGTTGCGAAATTGCTTTGTTTTCCATTTCCTTCGTGACTATATCAACTAAACTCAAGTTTGACGATATTGAGCGCTAGAATTAATTTTTCATGCCATTCATCTACGACTGACTCCTGTGCCTTCCTATTGGCTGATCCTTAACATTTAGTTGCGAAATCTGATAATGATATGTATTTATTTCTAAACAGATGTGGAAAACGCCTGCTTAGAAGCCCACAATTACTGGCGTGCTCAGCATGGGGCGCCAGCGCTGGTCTGGGATGCCACATTGGCTCAACATGCTCAGTCCTGGGCTGATCATCTGGCAGCCACAAACACGTTTGAACATGCAAAGAACACTGGTGAAGGAGAAAACCTTTTCAAATCCGGTGGAGACGCGTCATACAAAGAAGCAGTGGACGCTTGGTAAGTACCTTGCATAATCTAACTAATCTTAGGCCGTTCACATTTAATTTAGTACCCCAGCACTGGTGCCTAGGCGCTTTTACAAAATAGTTTTGTGTTTAGACACTAGGTACTTCAAGTACCCAGGTACCATTTAGTGCCCGAGCACAAGGTCGAGACATTGCACCAGGCAACGGAATTTTCCCCATTCTCTGGTGTGAGTAGTTGGAAAAAAGTCTGTTCACATTTGTGCTCAGCAGAGAGAATCGTACTCAGGCACCATGCTCGGACATCAAGTGTGAACATAGCCCTATATGATTTGCTAACATAGAGCCGAACCATTCGTTTGGCTCGCCAAAAGTAACTATGCAGTTACTGTGCTTTTGCAACGTTCTTTGTTCCGTAATTGGTTACAAAAATTACTTATAAACTACTTATAACCCATTATAACGCGTCAGTTGGAAACACTTAGTACATTAACGGAGCTCAGTCATGGTATTATGAATTATTTTAGCCACGCACAAAATTACCTTTCAATTGAACGAAACCTGAAAATAGTACTTTACTAAGATAGAAGAACACCAGAGGTAATAATAAACCATAAAGGAACAAGGATGGTTAAGGATGGAGAAGATTGACGCAGATTAGAAAAAACGAACTTGAAAAACTTAGGCCAAACTTTTCAAGATGTACAAACCGTGACGTAGCTCCTTTAACATCTTAGATCAAAGTGAACAAACATGTTGAGCCTGAAAAGGGATCAGAGGGTCGCAGTTGAAATCTCAGGAATGTCGGGATATATACACCTGAAATAATACATAAACTGGTTTTCTGTTCTCCACTTAATTAAGGTACTCTGAAGAAAAACTGTACAATTACAACAATCCTGGATTTAGTATGGCCACTGGCCATTTTACGCAGGTAAGCTTGTGTATTTCTCGCTCATTTCAAAATTAATTATTGACCATATCGTATTGGAAACAGCTTGCAAAATAGCTACTGATAATTTATGCTAACACAAAAATGAATATAAATAAAGGATGTCTGGTTGGTGAAGTGCATTATAAATAACTGCGTGGATGAATGCGTAATTCGCTGCATGTATAGCCGAAAATGCGCTAAAATTATCAGTTCAATATGAAATGCGAGCAATATATATATTTTTTAAAAAGCAACACACATTCAGCAAATCCTCAACCCTCAAGCATTGAGTTATTTAATTTATGATACCAAATGTGAAGTCAAAAGCTGATCAATGTTACCGGCATAACTTTCAAAAAGCCTTGAGTTGTTTCAAGACTACACATACAGCTTTATATTAGCAAAGATATTAAACTGCGTAAATAAGGTGAAATTAACAACAATTACATCTAAACCACAGGCATGAAACAAAGCAGTCGATTATGGTCTCACGTAAACTGTACTTGTGCTAAAATATCAGAAACCGTATTATATTGTAAGTAATGTAAGTAGAATAAGAAATCGTATTGCATGGTAGAGTAGGTTATGCAAGTTGTAGTATTGTAAGTAGCATCTGTAATCGTATTGTATTGTAAGCTTTGTACGTAAAGGTATTGTATAATAAGTTTTGTTTTGTTTTGTTTTGTAATGTTAAGCCTGGTTTTCACTAGCGATGGAAGCACAAGCGCAACCACAAGTGCTTGCTTGCGCTTGTGCTTGCGTCGCTAGTGAAAACCAGGCTTAAGGGACCTTACACGTATCCGTTAAGTAGTTGTTAGTATTACTGTTGTAAATTGTTTAAGTAACCGTACCAGTGTTGTAAGAAATGCTAAATAAATTAAACGTTTTTATTGGCAGGTGGTTTGGAAAGGCACCACTAATTTGGGATGTGCTATTCAGAAAAGAGGACCGGAAACCTACATAGTGGCACGCTATTCCCCACCAGGAAACGTTGTAGGCACTGGCACGTTCGCAAAAAACGTGGGACGAAAGGTACATGTATGTTGTTATAACAGTGATTAACTCGCTCATCTCAGCTGAGGTTTAGTTAGGGCGATGATATCAAATCGGGAAGGCAAAAAACTACATTGAAATGAGCTACAGAGGAAACCTTTGGTAGTAGATTAAAGTCAAGCTTAAGAACTCTTAAATGAGCTGAAAGCTGAGAGCTAGAAAGAGTTGTTTTGCAGTATTTGCCTATCCAAAATAATTTAGCAATAATCATGGCTTGATACAGCCTAGATTTTTAACAATAAACTAAATACTAAACATGATGTTTATAGTAAAATTATGTTGTTCTTACTCTCAAAGTTTTAGACCCGAGGTTGACCTGAGAGGAGACGATAAAGGAGGTGCGCCAGATTTACTGTGATCATTGGACACAGAAGGGCGGAAGATTTTTACTTGTAACAAATTGTTCAGTGTAGTTCTAGACAGAAAGCGCAATAAAAGTAACCCGAGGGATAAAATTGACCAGCCATTTCTTCTTTAATATTCTTTAAAAAAACGTTATGACTGTAAAAGGCATATGAAAGGCATACGAAAAGAAATGCGAATAAGAAAATTGAGGCAAAACTGTTGATATAATAGGGGAGGGGGTGGGGAGGAAAAACTGTTGAGACTACCATCCCACTAGTATCAGAATCTGCTGATATCACCCTGATTGGCAAGATCATATCACTGAATGCTGACAAGTTTAATTTAATGATAATGATAAGAATCAGTTATTACTTGTTCGTCGTGTCAATAAAGCAAGTCTCCTCTAAATACCTTGTGAACACGCTAGGCGCAGGGAGACAAAAAGCTAATTCTGCATGAGCAAACCAAGGAAGTGAGGACGTGAAAAAAGAATTTTCAAATCATTAATTGAATTGAATGGTGCCTTTTTGCCGCCTTGGAAAGTTACAATGACGTCTCCGGCGGTACACTTAATATAATATCTTAATTAGTAAAATCACTGAATCACCCTTCTTGACATGTGGATTCTTTGAATAAGAACGTGTAAGGAAAGTTAATGGAAACAAATACCACGAGCAAAAATTAACTTGTCCAAGCCTGCACAGCACTCAAAATGAATCGGGCAAACGGTATGCACGTGAACTGTGATATTCTGTGAGGGGTTTTTCGTCTCCCTCTGCTACTTCCTCTTCCTCTTCCTCCATTTCCACCCCCAGTACGTCTTCGTCGTCTGCCAAGCCAACTCCCTTTTCTTCTTCGTCTGCACCTACCATTCCCCATACTGCTTCTTCGTCTTGCACTTTCACTGCCTGCTCGTCTTCGTCCGCACAGCTGGTCCCACTCTTGAATTTTTTATTTACTACTTCATACTGATCGTATTCCCTCACACCGTCATCTTCGTTCTCCATTGCGTTACTTTGCGTTTTCACCGAGAGGCCTTCAGCTTCGTTTTCTTGTTCTTCTTCGGAGCCTCGCACTTCCTCAATGCTTCCTCCCTTTCTCGCCCGAGGATCGTTATCCTCGGTTTCGGCGTTGTTCGTTTCTGCCACGACCACGAGCAGATAACAAAAAAGCAAAAATGATGACACTATTTTCGCGCCACATCTTGCTGGTACCAAGTTGAGCCAAACTTGTCTAAAAAAACGAGACATACAAAGTTTATCAAATATTTTTCCCAGTACAGTACAGCTGCAGCCAATTAGAAGTAATTTTTAAAATCATGAATGTCTTTTTATATAAACAGGGTGCTTTCCAAGAATGCGATCACTTATAGCAATAAGGTTTTAAATCTCAACCTGCATATAATCTCATTTTCTGCAATTAAATCAGTTAACTGGGCTCGATTTATTTCCCTTTTTTAGGATTTCGATTTCTCGAATGTGTAAAAACGCACGTTTACCATCTATAAAATTGAAGAACATTTTTCTGTCTAACATCGATATCTGTGACCAATCCAGTTCCACCTTGGCCGTGTTCTAACTTATTTTGCTACCCTAGCCTACTGCGAACCCAACGTTTTTCTTGCTATAAAAGAATTTTAACCAAACTCAAAAGCACAATCTACTAATGATTATATAGCTCTAAATAACATTTGATTACGTATTAAATACCTTTGTCTGATTATTAAGATAAGTTCGATGCTTATCTGTAGTAACACTGCAGGCTAAGATGTCTTTTCACTGCATGCCCGTCAGATTCGAAGAAATGCAGTTTTCATATCCGATTTCAATTCCCTGCCCATATTTCACTTAAATGGAAAAAGCTAATGAATAAGTGCCAAATGGCTTTTAGCTGTTTGGCCAATTAAGGTCTCTATGCAAAGATTTCAGGAAAGGACAGACAGGAATACAAAAGAAAGAACTGGTCTTCAAACAATAAGAGCTAAAAGGTGCTAATTAAACTGAGTGGAGTATCTTTCGGTTATTTAAGGATCATTTGATTAGATTCAAGTAAGATACATGCATGCCCAAGCTAGATTCGGTTCACAGGGGCTGTATACGTGGTCCATGGTCCTATATTGCAGTTTCCTTAATTACCATCACCGTGATATAATTGTAAGGCTTAGACCAAACAGATTTGTTGTGCAAGAGAGAGTTGTTTAGTAACACAAAACCTTAAGAAAGAATCTTCACAGGAAATTCAATAGTTCTTTTATCCCTTGTTGAAGGTTCTTTGAGTGAATGCATTTTCATTTTATCCTACTAGTTCCTTTGTTCAGGTAAAGGTTAACTTTATGCACATGAAGGGACGCACGGGGCTTCTACCGTAAGTACCGCAGAGAAATGGTTGGAAATTTTCCTAGCATTTCTTACATACTCTCACTAGGGTTCTTCGTTTTGCGGCCAGGGAAGACGTCATAATCTGTTTCAGTGACATGTGGATGATATTGAATAAAAAATAAACCAGAAAAGGCCGATGGAGTATGAGACAAGCTTTAAAATGAAGTCACGATACTAATAGTGCTTTAAAAGTAAATAGTGCGTTCGAGTCATTCCCGTTGTTTTCAAATGATGGCGGACTCCACCGACGCCAATAATCTGGAACAAAACAGGGTCATTATATATAGGATCACATCTAAACACACGTGAAGAAAGACTTGGGCAGGAAAAAATCGTGAGTGGACAAAACCGGGGAATGCCGATAAATCAAGTAATCCCGCAATGATGAACGAATTACACAACGTGAACCTTCCTCTGCTTCTCCCCCTGAACCAAGTTCAGATATACGAACTGAACTTAAAGATTCTAAAGTGCATACGAATGGATGTTTGAGCGCGGCGAGCAGACGTAAATGTCTTGTTTACCCAATGAAAGCCATCACAATAATTTCTGAGCTTGCATCGAGATGCTTGTCCGGGCGTAAAGGAGCGTTTGATTAATCCATCTAGAACAGATCTTAAGGAATAAAAACCCAGATGATCTGGAATACTTGTATGAGTATGTCGTTGGCAGTGGGAGCCAGGTGCAGTATTACCATGCTCGGCAATTGACGTTATTGCGTAGAAAATATCGCACAATTACACGGCCGAGGGCAAAAAAAAAAAGCGCGAGGAGAAAGTTAGTACATGGAGCTAAGATGGATTGTCAGTGCTTTAGGTGACCACGCATTGCTACCAATGGCTTGGCCAATCGCTTGGCCACTGGTTCGTACACGCAACGAATCGTAAAAGTCCGTAAGTAACGACCTCCGAAAGAAGTGAACGCACCCTCCATCCCCTGAAAATAGAGCAACTAAGGTTTTAAAGTGTAATTACTTTTCCAATCAACAACCAAAATAACATACGATAAACTGACGACGATTCAACTAGGGAAGGTATAGCTTATTCCAGGAGGCGTCATGAAGCGCCCTGGTAAAACAAACCCCGCAAAATTTTCATCAAGTAACAAGAAGGTACTAACAGGACCTTTTCTTCAAATTGAAATTTCTAAAATTGACAACTTTGCATCATTTTTAACAGGAACGCATAAAAAGGACGTTTAATCATATTGAAATTAAAAACTCGATCAGAGCAGTATTTATAAAGCAGACTAACGTAGCAGTGCATCATGAACGGTAAAAATAGTTTAAGGTATCTTACATCACGGTCTACATATAAAGTGCCCACCCATGTGCCAGCAACATAAATTTGAACTGGAACGAAGAATATCTAAAACGATTTATAAGAACTCAATGTTTTTACGAATTACACCCACAGCCTTAGAGGAATACAGCCCTGTTCTCATAGAATTAAAAAAAAACACCGCGACGAGATACTTACAGAAGTCATTTGCGTCCCCTCATGGGGTGAGAGATTCTCGCCCCTATCAACTTTCTTTTCTCTCGTAAGTACGCGCGCGTTTAGAGATGCGCCACAGTCGCGTTTTAAGTGCAAGAATCCCACCCAATGCTCGCCTAACTTTTTAAAGATACTACTTTTAACCCTCCCCCAAATCTACACACGTGTATTTCACTTGTGGAAGTCTATCGATTTGCACAGTACTTGGATAAGAGATTCTCGCCCATATCAGCTTTCTTTTCCCTAGTAAGTCCTCGCGCGTTTAGAGATGCACCACACTCGCGGTTTTGGTGTCGGGATCTCAAACTATAATTACTGGACTTTTTTAAGATGCTAGATTTCGCCCTTTCTTAAATCTACACACGTGTATTTCACTTGTGAAAGTCTGTCGCTTTAGACAATGCTTGGGTTGGAGATTCTCGCCTATTTATATCTTTTTCCTTCTCGCGAGTTTTCGCGCGTTTAGAGATGCGCCACACTCGCGATTTCGGTGTCGGCATCTCAAACTATGCTTACTGGACTTTTTGAAGATGCTAGATTTGGTCCTTTCTCAAATCTTCTCACGTGTATTTCACTTATGGAAGTCTATCGATTTGGACAGTGTTTCGGTTGGAGATTCTCGGCCATTTCAACTTTCTCTTCTCTCGTAAGCCCTCGCGCGTTTAGAAATGCGCCACACTCGCGTTTAGGTTCCGGGATCCCAACCAATGCTTACCTAAATTTTCAAAACTGCTACTTTTAGCCTTCCCTTAAATCTACACGCCTGAATTTCCCTTGTAAAAGTCTATCGATTTGGACAGTACTAGGGTGAGAGATTCTCGCCCATTTATATTTTTTCTTGCTCGCGAGTTTTGGCGCGTTGAAGATTCTCGCCCATTTTAATTTTTTTCTCTCACGTGTTCTCGCGCGTTTAGAGATGCGCCACACTCGCGATTTCCGTGTCGGCATCCCAAACTATGCTTACTGGACTTTTTGAGGATGCTAGGTTTGGCCCTTTCTCAAATCTACACACGTGTATTTCACTTGTGGAAGTCTATCGATTTGAACAGTGTTTGGGTTGAACATTCTCGCCCATTTTTTTTTCTCACGTGTTTTCGCGCGTTTAGAGATGCGCCACACTCGCGTTATAGGTTCAGGGATCCCAACCAATGCTTACCTAACTTTTTAAAGATGCCACTTTTAGCCCTCCCCTAGATCTACACACGTGTATTTCACTTGTGGAAGTCTATCGATTTGGAAAGTGCTTGAGTAAGAGATTCTCGCCCATATCAACTTTTTTTCTCTGGTAAGTTCTTTCGTGTTTAGAGATATGCCACACTAACCTTTTTAGGTGCAAGAATCCCAGCCAATGCTTACTTAACTTCTTAAAGACGCTACTTTTAGCCCTCCCCAAAATCTACACACGTGTATTTCACTTGTGGACGTCTATAGATTTGGACAGCACTTGGGTAAGAGATTCTCGCTCATATCAACTTTCTTTTCTCTCGTAAGTTTTCGCGCGTGTAGAGATGCGCCACACTCGCGTTTAAGTGCAGGGATACCCAACCAATGCTTGCCTAACTTTTTAAAGATGCTACTTTTAGCTCTGCCTTAAATCTACACACATGTATTTCCCTTGTAAATGTATATCGATTTGGACAGTACTTGTGTGAGAGATTCTCGCCCATATCAACTTTCTTTTCTCTAGTAAGTTCTCGCGCGTTTAGAGATGCGCCACTCCCGCGGTTTTGGTGTCGGGATCTCAAAAAATGCTAGACTTTTTGAAGATGCTAGATTTGGCTCTTTCTCAAATCTACACAGGTGTATTTTACTTGTGGAAGTCTATCGATTTAAACAGTGTTTGGGTTGAAGATTCTCGCCCATTTTAATTTTTTTCTCTCACGTGTTTTCGCGCGTTTAGAGATGCGCCACACTCGCGATTTCGATGTCGGCATCCCAAACTATGCTTACTGGACTTTTTCAGGATGCTAGGTTTGGCCCTTTGTTAAATCTACACATGTGTATTTCACTTGTGGAAGTGTATCGATTTGAACAGTGTTTGGGTTGGAGATTCTCGCCGATATAAACTTTCTTCTCTCTCGTAAGTTCGCGCGCGTTTAGAGATGCGCCACAATCCCCTTTCAGGTGCAGGGAACCCAACCAATGCTTATATAACTTTTTAAAGATGCTACTCTTAGCCCTCCCCTTGATCTACACACGTGTATTTCACTTGTGGAAGTCTATCGATTTAGAAAGTGCTTGGGTCAGAGATTCTCGCCCATATCAACTTTCTTTTCTCTAGTAAGTTTACGCGTGTTTAGAGATGTGCCACACTAACGTTTTAGGCGCGAGAATCCCAGCCAATGCTAACTTAACTTCTTAAAGACGCTACTTTTAGCCCTGCCCCAAATCTAGACACGTGTATTTCACTTGAGGAAGTCTATCGATTTGGACAGTACTTGGGTAAGAGATTCTCGGCCATATTAACTTTCTTTTCTCTAGTAAGTTCTCGCGCGTTTAGAGATGCGCCACACTAACGATTTCGGTGTCGGTATCCCAAACTATGCTGACTGGACTTTTTGAGGATTCTAGGTTTGGCCCTTTCTCAAATCTACACACGTGTATTTCACTTATTAAAGTCTATCGATTTGGACAGCGTTTGGGTTGAAGATTTTCCAACATATCAACTTTTTTTTTCTCTACTGAGTTTTTGCGCGTTTAGAGATGCGCCACACTCTCGTTTTAGGTGCAGGGACCCCAACAAATGCTTACCTAACATATCGAAGATGGCACTTTTAGCGCTACCTCAAATCTACACACTTGTATTTCACTTGTGGAAGTCTATGAATTTGGACAGTGTTTAGGTTGAAGATACTGGCCCATTTCAACTTTTTTTTCTCTTGTAAGTTTTCGCGCGTTTAGAGATGCTCCACAATCGCGTTTTAGGTTCAGGGATCCCAACCAATTCTTACCTAACGTTTTAAAGATGCTACTTTTTGCCATGCACTAGATCTACACACGTGTATTTCACTTGCGGAAGTCTATCGATTTGGACAGTACTTGGGTAAGAGATTCTCGCCCATATCAACGTTCTTTTCTCTCACGTGTTGGGTCGCAGATTCTCGCCCATTTTAACTTTTTTTTTTTCTCGTAAGTTCTCGCGCGTTTAGAGATGCGCCACACTCGCGTTTTAGGTTCAGGGATCCCAACCAATGCTTACATAACTTTTTAAAGATGCTACTTTTTGCCATCCACTAGATCTACACACATATATTTCACTTGCGGAAGTCTATGGATTTGGAAAGTGGTTGAGTAAGAGATTCTCGTCCATATCAACTTTTTTTTTTCTAGTAAGTTCTTTCGTGTTTAGAGATGTGCCACACTAACGTTTTAGGTGCAAGAATCCCAGCCAATGCTTACTTAAATTCTTAAACACGCTACTTTTAGCCCTCCCCAAAATCTAAACACGTGTACTTCAATTGTGGAAGTCTATCGATTTGGACAGCACTTGGGTGAGAAATTCTCGCTCATATCAACTTTCTTTTCTCTCGTAAGTTCTCGCGCGTTTAGAGATGCGCCACACTCGCGTTTAAGTGCAGGGATACCCAACCAATGCTTGCCTAACTTTTTAAAGATGCTACTTTTAGCTCTGCCTTAAATCTAGACACATGTATTTCCCTCGTTAAAGTATATCGATTTGGACAGTACTTGTGTGAGAGATTCTCGCCCATATCAACTTTCTTTTCTCTAGTAAGTTCTCGCGCGTTTAGAGATGCGTCACTCCCGCGGTTTTGGTGTCGGGATCTCAAAAAATGCTCACTGGACTTTTTGAAGATGCTAGATTTGGATCTTTCTCAAATCTACACAGGTGTATTTTACTTGTGGAAGTCTATCGATTTAAACAGTGTTTGGGTTGAAGATTCTCGCCCATTTATATTTTTTCTCTGTCACGTGTTTTCGCGCGTTCAGAGATGCGCCACACCCGCGATTTCGGTGTCGGCATCCCAAACTATGCTTACTGGACTTTTTCAGGATGCTAGGTTTGGCCCTTTGTTAAATCTACACACGTGTATTTCACTTGTGGAAGTGTATCGATTTGAACAGTGTTTGGGTTGGAGATTCTCGCCCAAATCAACCTTCTTCTCTCTCGTAAGTTCGCGCGCGTTTAGAGATGCGCCACACTCGCGTTTTCGGTTCAGGGATCCCAACCAATGCTTATATAACTTTTTAAAGATGCTACTCTTAGCCCTCCCCTTGATCTACACACGTGTATTTCACTTGTGGAAGTCTATCGATTTAGAAAGTGCTTGGGTCAGAGATTCTTGCCCATATCAACTTTCTTTTCTCTAGTCAGTTCACGCGCGTTTAGAGATGTGCCACACTAACGTTTTAGGTGCGAGAATCCCAGCCAATGCTAACTTAACTTCTTAAAGACGCTACTTTTAGCCCTTTCCCAAATCTAAACACGTGTATTTCACTTGAGGAAGTCTATCGATTTGGACAGTACTTGGGTAAGAGATTCTCGGCCATATTAACTTTCTTTTCTCTAGTAAGTTCTCGCGCGTTTAGAGATGCGCCACACTGGCGATTTCGGTGTCGGTATCCCAAACTATGCTGACTGGACTTTTTGAGGATTCTAGGTTTGGCCCTTTCTCAAATCTACACACGTGTATTTCACTTATTAAAGTCTATCGATTTGGACAGCGTTTGGGTTGAAGATTTTCCAACATATCAACTTTTTTTTTCTCTACTGAGTTTTTCTCGTTTAGAGATGCGCCACACTCTCGTTTTAGGTGCAGGGACCCCAACAAATGCTTACCTAACTTATCAAAGATGGCACTTTTAGCGCTACCTCAAATCTACACACTTGTATTTCACTTGTGGAAGTCTATGAATTTGGACAGTGTTTAGGTTGGAGATACTCGCCCATTTCAACTTTTTTTTCTCTTGTAAGTTTTCGCGCGTTTAGAGATGCTCCATAATCGCGTTTTAGGTTCAGGGATCCCAACCAATTCTTACCTAACGTTTTAAAGATGCTACTTTTTGCCATGCACTAGATCTACACACGTGTATTTCACTTGTGGAAGTCTATCGATTTGGACAGTACTTGGGTAAGAGATTCTCGCCCCTATCAACTTTCTTTTCTGTGGTAAGTTCTCGCGCGTTTATGCTAGGTTTGGCCCTTTGTTAAATCTACACGTGTATTTCACTTGTGGAAGTCTATCGATTTAAACAGTGTTTGGGTTGAACATTCTCGCCCATTTTTTTTTTCTCACGTGTTTTCGCGCGTTTAGAGATGCGCCACACTCGCGTTATAGGTTCAGGGATCCCAACCAATGCTTACCTAACTTTTTAAAGATGCCACTTTTAGCCCTCCCCTAGATCTACACACGTGTATTTCACTTGTGGAAGTCTATCGATTTGGAAAGTGCTTGAGTAAGAGATTCTCGCCCATATCAACTTTTTTTCTCTGGTAAGTTCTTTCGTGTTTAGAGATATGCCACACTAACCTTTTTAGGTGCAAGAATCCCAGCCAATGCTTACTTAACTTCTTAAAGACGCTACTTTTAGCCCTCCCCAAAATCTACACACGTGTATTTCACTTGTGGACGTCTATAGATTTGGACAGCACTTGGGTAAGAGATTCTCGCCCCTATCAACTTTCTTTTCTGTGGTAAGTTCTCGCGCGTTTAGAGATGCGCCACACTCCTGTTCAAGTGGCGGGATCCCAATAAATGCTTACCTAACTTTTTAAAGATGCTTCTCTTAGCCCTCCCCTAGATCTGCACACGTGTATTTCACATGTGGAAGTCTATCGATTTGGAAAGTGCTTGAGTAAGAGATTCTTGCCCTAATAAGCTTTTTTCTCTAGTAAGTTCTCGCGCGTTTAGAGATGTACCACACTCGCGTTTTAGGCGCAAGAATCCCAGCCAATGCTTACCTAACTTTTTAAAGATGCTACTTCTAGCCCTCCTCCAAATCTAAAGACGTGTATTTCATTTGTGGAAGTCTATCGATTTGGACAGTACTTGGGTTAGAGATTCTCGCCCATATCAACTTTCTTTTCTCTAGTAAGTTCTCGCGCGTTTAGAGATGCGCCACGCTCGCGGTTTTGGTGTCAGGATCTCAAGAAATGCTCACTAGACTTTTTGAAGATGCTAGATTTGGCTATTTTTCAAATCTACACAGGTGTATTTCACTTGTGGAAGTCTATCGCTTTAAACAGTGTTTGGATTGGAGATTCTCGCCCATTTATATTTTTTTCTCTCTCACGTGTTTTCGCGCGTTCAGAGATGCGCCACACTCGCGATTTCGGTGTCGGCATCCCAAACTATGCTTACTGGACTTTTTCAGGATGCTAGGTTTGGCCCTTTCTCATATCTACACACGTGTATTTCGCTTGTGGAAGTGTATCGATTTGAACAGTGTTTGGGTCGGAGATTCTCGCCCATATCAACTGTCTTCTCTCTCGTAAGTTCTCGCGCCTTTAGAGATTCCCCACAATCCCCTTTCAGATGCAGGGGACCCAACCAATGCTTACCTAACGTTTTAAAGATGCTACTTTTAGCCCTCCCCTAGATCTTCGCACGTGTATTTCATTTGTGGAAGTCTATCGATTTAGAAAGTGCTTGGGTCAGAGATTCTCGCCCATATCAACTTTCTTTTCTCTCGTAAGTTCAGGCGCGTTTAGAGATGTGCCACACTAGCGTTTTAGGCGCAAGAATCCCAGCCAATGCTTACTTAACTTCTTAAAGACGCTACTTTTAGCCCTCCTCCAAATGCAAACAGGTGTATTTCACTAGTGGAAGTCTATCTATTTAAACAGTGTTTGGGTTGGAGATTCTCGCCCATTTATATTTTTTCTCTCTCGCGTGTTTTCGCGCGTTCAGAGATGCGCCACACTCGCGATTTCGGTGTCGGCATACCAAACTATGCTTACTAGATTTTTTCAGGATGCTAGGTTTGGCCCCTTGTTAAATCTACACACGTGTATTTCACTTGTTGAAGTCTATCGATTTGGACAGCGTTTGGGTTGAAGATTCTCCAATATATCAACTTTTTTTTCTCTGGTGAGTTTTTGCGCGTTTAGAGATGCGCCACACTCCCCTTTTAGGTTCAGGGATCCCAACCAATGCTTACCTAACTTTTTGAAGATGCTACTTTTAGCCCTTCCCCAACTCTACACACGTGTATTTCACTTGTGGAAGTCTATCGATTTGAAGAGCGTTTGGGTTGGAGATTCTCGCCCATATTAACCTTCTTCTGTCTCGTAAGTTTTCGCTTGTTTAGAGATGCGCCGCACTCGCGGTTTTGGTGTCGGGATGTCAAACAATGCTTACTGGACGTTTTAAAGATGCTAGGTTTGGCCCTTTTTAAAATCTACACACGTGTATTTCACTCGTGGAAGTCTGTTGATTTGGACATTCTTTGGGTTGCAGATTCTCGCCCATATCAACTTTTTTTTTCTCTTTTGAGTTGTCGCGCGTTAAGAGATGCGCCACACTCGCGTTTTAGGAGCAGGGATCCCAAGCAATGCTTACCTAACTTTTTAAAGATGTTACTTTTAGCCCTCCCCCAAATCTACACACGTGTATTTCACTTGTCAAAGTCTAACGATTTGGACAGTACTTGAGTAAGAGATTCTCGCGCATATTAACTTTCTTTTCTCTAGTAAGTTCTCGCGCGTTTAGAGATGCGCCACACTCGCGGTTTTAGTGGCGGGATCTCAAAAAATGCTTACTAGACATTTTGAAGATGCTAGATTTGGCTCTTTCTCAAATCTACACCCGTGTATTTCACTCGTGGAAGTCTATTGATTTGCACAGTGTTTGGGTTGGATATTCTCGCCCATACCAACTTTCTTTTTTTTCGTAAGTTCTCGCGCGTTTAGAGATGCGCCACACTCGCGTTTTAGGTGCAGTTATCCCAACCAATGTTTACCTAACTTATCAAAGATGGTACTTTTAGTACCCCCCTCCTCCCCCCCCCCCCCCCCCTCCAAACCTACACACGTGTATTTCACTTGTGGAAGTCTATTGATTTGGACAGTACTTGAGTAAGAGATTCTCGCCCATATTAACTTTCTTTTCTCTAGTAAGTTCTCGCGCGTTTAGAGATGCGGCACACTCGAGGTGTTGGTGTTGGGACCTCAGAAAATGCTCACTAGACTTTTTGAAGATGCTAGATTTGGCTCTTGTCAGTAATAGGCTAACATGGCCGCTATTTTGAAACCAAGTGTAAATTTTCTGGTCTAATAACGTTTTATGTAGTAGTTTGGTAGTTTTTTGGGGGATATCAAGATATAAAATTGTAAGGTAGAATTTCATGTCTCGATGGTAGAATCCCATGTCTTTAACGAGTGAAAAAGAGAACGATGTCAAACATGAGCAGTGTTAGTCTGATAAGGCTCCATTTTGAGACGAAGTCCAACATTTTAGGTCTAATAGCGTCTTTCCTAGTACCTTGCTAGTTTTTGTCCTTACATCAAGGCAGTCTACTATCGCCTGTAACATGATCTCTTGATAGTAGAATCCCATCTCTTTCACGGTTTGAAAAGAGGATGAAGTCCAATCAACGGCCATGAGAGGGTAATATGGCCGCCATCTTGAAACGATGGGTAAATATTCTGGTCTAATAACTTTTACGTAGCTGCTTGGTACTTTTTATTTTGTGGGAATAGCAAGATATAAAGTTTTAACTTAAAACTTCATCTCTCGATGGTAGAATCCCATCACTTCAATTCAACGGGTGCAAAACAGAATGATGTCAAACATCGGCACTGAGGTCGTCAAATACATTTCATCAAAATTTAAATTTTTTACAAGATGGTGAAAAAGTTAAATTACTACGCTGAGAAGATGTTTTAACCGTTTGGTTTCAGTCATCACTTTTCTCACTATTTCTTACTACTGCTTTTGGTATCTTTTCTTTGTATTGCAATATAATAGAGCAGTTTTATAGGGCAAATTCCTTACATTAGTTATTAAAACACACTATTAGATGTCAGCTTGGCCGCTGTCCAGACAAAGTTCTCTAAATCGTTCTCTGATTCAGTAGAAGAAGCTAGTTAACCTTATAATTAATTTACTTAATTGAATAAAATAGTTATTTAAGGAATAGCCGTGAACTGCTACCCAGACTGCTGTTTCCTTAAGAACAAGTTCGTAACCATTCGTTTAAACTGCGAAATAAATTAGTTGTAAATTAAAGTTATTAAAAAATTAGCATTGTAGTGATAAAGAACTTAACCTTTCAGCTCAGTTAAGTTAGGCCTCAAGAGAATTAGTGTTTTTCTGGAGTGCTCTCTATCTTATCAACTCATGGAATTATGTAGGATGTGTAGCTTGTTAATGACTTGAATGGTATTAAAAAAGAATTATGTTTATAGTGTCTGGCTTGCTAGCAAAACTATACAGCTAGAAGCTAAAACGCTTACTATTCACTAGCTTGCTTGTGCATTGTTCTTTCATTAAGCTAAATTATGCATCTTTCGGAGAACCTGATATAGTACCTTTTTTATTCTTTAAATTTAATTGTTAAACATTTTTGCATGGATTTCATAAGTAGCTTGAGAACGGTAAAAGGTGGGCAAAAATGAATTGTTTTAGTTCAACAAGTGAAGAATAAACTTTTTACGTTGTTCGGATAAGAGTGAGAGTCTGCGGAGGGACAAGCAACTATGGTGAATGAGACAAAAAAAAATTCTCGATAAAAAGTCTTACATCTTTAATTTCGTTTTGACGGTATCTAAATTTCTTCTTGTGCATGGATGTCTAAGAGATATTCCATTTCAAACTTTTAAGTTGTTTTAATGAATATTCCTGTTGTGAAGAAAAATTTAATTTTCGCAGTAAATTTCAATATAATCGCCAAATTTACCAGGTGCGTTTGAAGGTGTTTTGGCATCAAACGTTTTTGGGTGATTTCAAAACACCGGCTCCGTGAACTAACCGATCAAAGAAGATTCCACATTCTGGTATAAGTGATACAGTGTCTTAAAACGACTCTTCATAGGCTCTCCGTTCCCTTCCCGTCTTACTCCTTTTCCTCTGTTTGTTCTTCCGCCATTGCTTTGTCTGGAGAAACCGTGCAGTTCTCAGACTATTTAAGGGGCCCTTCTTTTGTAAAAAAAAAAGCGATACACAAGCAAGACTGGCCAGGTTACCTACATATTTACTTTTATTGACCTTTTTGTCTAAATCTACTAAAATTTGTTAAATTAAAGTGTCTTGGCCCGCTTCCGGGTCTCTGAATCGAAGGGTCACAGTCCTCACAAATGAGGCGGATTTCTTTATTGTCTCAGTACACTCAGCTAAGTTAGGCTGAAAGAAAAATTGACAAAATTGACACCATTATATGTACGTGTTCCATATCAATAATAAACTATATGGGAAAAAAGACAAAGTGCCAACGAATATTTTTTTCCTGAACAATTTAACTTTTTCAGTCTTTTGTTTCGAGGCAATAAGCCTACGACCCAGGCCTAAGTCATTGCTCGGTCAACTCATATGGGCGCGGTTAAAGACGGTACAGCTTTTAATTAACTTCCCTAACTAAAGATACAAAGAGACGGATTGTAAACTATTTGAGCAGTGCAGTGAAATTGTAGCCATTATACGGCCACTTGTGTTGTTCTTACTTCGTAGTTTTCCAGACGTAAGTGGAGCAATGTAGAGTATGTATATATAGCTGAGCAACTTTTGGCTTTGCATTTCGTCGTTTTATGTTCGTGTTGTCCGAGAGGCCTGGACAAAACGGAATGAATTTCTTTTTAATTCGTACATTTATTACCTTTAATTAATGGCGCAACGTTTTCTGAATAATTGCCACTGTTTCCTGGTGGAAAATAGCGTGCAGCTATGAAAGTTTCGATGTGTCCGTTGCTGTTCAATCTTATCGCGAGAGCCGCTCCCACGTGAGTAGTTCCTCTCCAAACAATCTGCAACAAGAAAAGTACGATTACAATTACCTTAAGTTGTACTCCAACTTGTAATTTGAATTAAATTAAATTAAATTATGTCGATTGTGGGCTATTAGAGAATTGTATGTTCAGGCTTGCACAGCTCGATAATTTACTAATTAATAATTAAATTATGAGCTCGAGATTTCTATGAAGTGATAGTTGATTTGGCCATCGGTCTCATAGAAATCGAGAGCGAATAACGTAATTGTTTTAGTAGACTTCTAACTGAAATAAACGCAAAAAATGGTTTCCAATGATTTCTCTACGTGTTACTAAGCTTCGCGCTTTAACAAAATTGCACGGACTGAGTTTTGTCATTAGAAATTTGCAGTTGTTTATGGGCACGCACCCTTGCTTTCAATAATTTGGAATTTTTGGAAACCGCCAATGCCAGTATATCAGAATTTCATTATCCATTCCTCCAAAATTTCTGGAAAACGTAAAAATGTCGCCCGTTCGTTGACGACCGCAGCTACTGTATTGCATTTAAGAAACGGAAAAGATGTACCGTGTTTCTATCGAGTTATAGAGACACGAGTGGAGGTTTGGGAGAACGAGGAATGCTGTGCAAACACGAGCCGCAGGCGAGTGTTTTCACAGCTTTTTTGAGTTCTCCCAAACTTTCATAAGTGTTTCTATAACTCGATAGAAACACGGAGAACATGTTTCCTATTTCTTTTAGAAACCACCGCGACGAGAAAAAGAAAAACAGCTTGTTTACTTTGATCATCAATATGTAATTTCTCTTTGCTCGCGCCATCAATACGTCAACAGTTCGTGTTTCCATCGAGTTACAGAAACACGATTTTTAACCAATCAACGCGCGTATTTTCTTAGGGCTGTTTTCTAAAATGGCTGATAGTATACGAGTAGCTCAGCCAATCAGTTTGCACATTTGCATT
Source organism: Orbicella faveolata (assembly GCF_042242905.1). Lineage (NCBI taxonomy): Eukaryota > Metazoa > Cnidaria > Anthozoa > Scleractinia > Merulinidae > Orbicella > Orbicella faveolata. The sequence goes on from NW_028301577.1 coordinate 3,480,024, forward strand.
AGTATACCAGTAGAATTCTACTACTTTGAATTAGTCGTCAACAGAGGATGACCTAAATTCCGTTTTGAATTTCCGAAAATTTCCACTGGTCAATGGAATAGCATTATCTCAATTTCCTGAAAAGAGGACAATCTCGCGAGGTATGAACAAATGCCCGAAAATTTCGAATCTCGTAACGAGAATTTTAATTTCATTTTAGTTTGCTCTTGGAATCTCCGGAATTCTTTATCGAAAGAAAAGGGTTTAATGTCTGCACATATTGTTGATGGCTGATGGAAGTCATTTATATGGATTAACGAGGAAATAAATGTATAGTTGCATATCATTTTTAGGAATTCAAATTTAATCGATCATTTTACATTGAATCGTAGCTGTTGTAAATGTACCAAATTATGTATTTATCCAGTTGTTGCAACGTCCAGATTTTACCTGAACATTAAGCTTATCAATGAGCTTACTTCTAAGTTACTAACATCTTTGTAGCCAGATAGTAAAAGCAGTTGTCAAGGGCATTTCACGTAACATAATTTTGACAAAAATGTAATTTCAGACAGGAACATGCACATAAGAGATTTTAAACAACCTTCATTGCCACAGTACTGGTTTTGACTAAATTTATATTCAAGATTCTTGAAAATTATGTTAGCTTTTTTAGAAGTTGTAGCTTGTTAATTTGCGCGTAAGGTAACATTGTGTGGAATTGGTTAGCAAAGTTCTCTGACTTAAACAAGAGGGACCAATGAATCTGGATTCTCTAACGACGACCAATAGGTTTGTCAAAGATTTATACAGCTGTAGCACGAACGTCTTGCTCGAAAGCATATGGCTACATATCCAAATACTGCAGCCGGTTTCAGCTTTCTTATTGTGTAACCTTGGAAGATTTACGATGTTACTAAGAACATTAATCCAAATTTACTCACCAGACTACCGCCAGTAAAATATTTGGAAGTACGATCAAAATTTAGAGAATAAAAATTAAAGAAAATAAAAGATCGGTAAATATTCCCAAACATCTGAAACATGGCTAACGTTAGGACTGTTGTTTGAAAGCTAAGTGCACTCAAAAAAACCTCAAACAACTAGAAACGCTACAAGGTCTCTGTTTGACGTTAAGGTAGACGTTAAATAGCAAGAAGCTAAGCGATATTCAACTCTCGGGTTTGTAATAGCTGTTTTTGGCGGTTTGACAGACTTTGTATTGACCCGTTCGCCTCATTCATATACCTTTTTAAACGAACCGAATATTTGCTCAATTGTATTAACAGCTATTAGCAAGAGAAAAATTACAAGTATAGCTAAGGAAGGTTTATGTACTCTTTTCTATTCTATTCCATTCCATTCTATTCTATTTTGTTCTATTTTATTCTGTTCCATTCTATTCCATTCCATTCCATTTTATTCTATTCTGTTCTGTTCTGATCTATTCCGTTCCATTCCATTCCATTGCATTCTATTCTATTCTATTCTATTCTGTTCTATTCTATTATATTCCTTTTCATTCCATTCCATTCTATCCTATTCTATTGTATTCTGCTCTGTTCTGTTCTGTTCCGTTCCGTTCCATTCCATTCAATTGTATTGTATTGTATTGTATTCTGTTTTGTCCTGTTCTGCTCCATTCCATTCCATTCCATTCTATTCTATTTCATCCTTTTCTTTTCATTTGTTATCTATTCTATTCGTTTCGTCTCGATACGATTCTTTTCTACTCTACTCTATCCAAACAACCTTTCTGTAACCCCCTCTGCCCGCCACTGCCTTTTCTGAATAAATGAGCTCACCTGAGTGGAATGACCAATGACGTCATTAAATCCATATCCGGGGTTATCATAATTGTACTCTGTAATTACACCATACCTTTATTGTAGAAAAGGATTTAAGGCCAGATACAGAGGTTTCACTTGAGTAGCGAAAGTCGTATGTGATTAGATTTGTATCTCTACGATATACGATTGGCTCTAAAAAGCTCACGCCACTTTTTCAACCAATCAGAAGTAAAACCAGACGACGCGAACCTGGAGTTTTGATTGGTTCACTGTTTCGTATAAGTCCTTTGTGATTGGCCAGAGTGATTACTTTGGTTTGGTTTTACGACACTGAGTTATAAGTGGCGATCGAGAGCTATAAGTCGCGATCGCGAGTTATAAGTCACGATAGCGAGTTATAAGTGGCAATCGAGAGTTATAAATGGCGATCGAGAGTTATAAGTCGCGATCGAGAGTTATAAGTCGCGATCGAGAGTTATAAGTGGCGATCGAGAGTTATAACTCGCGATCGAGAGTTATAAGTCGCGATCGAGAGTTATAAGTCGCGATGGCAAGTTAATTATAAGTCGCTATCGCGAGTTATAAGTTGCGATCGAGAGTTATAAGTCGCGATCGCGAGTTAAAAGTCCCGATACCGAGTTATAAGTGGCGATCGAGAGTTATAAGTGGCGATCGAGAGTTATAAGTCGCGATAGCAAGTTACAAGTCGCTATCGCGAGTTATAAGTCGCGATCGAGAGTTATAAGTCGCGATAGAGAGTTATAAGTAAAGATCGAGGGTTATAAGTCGCGTTAGCGAGTTATAAGTCGCGATCGAGAGTTATAAGTCGCAATCGAGAGTTATAAGTGGCGATCGAGAGTTATAAGTCGCAATCGAGAGTTAAAAGTCGCGATCGAGAGTTGTAAGACGAGATCGAGAGTTATAAGTCGCCATAGAGAGTTACAAGTCGCGATCCAGAGTTATAAGTCGCGATCCAGAGTTATAAGTCGCGATCGCGAGTTATAAGTCGCGATCGAGAGTTATAAGGCGCGATCGCGAGCTATAAAGCGCGATCTAGAGTTATAACGCGCGATCGAGAGTTAGAAGTGCGATCGAGAGTTATATGTCGCGATCGAGAGTTATAAGTCGCGATCGAGAGTTATAAGTCACTATCGAAAGTTATAAGTCGCGATAGAGAGTTGTAAGTTGCGATCGCAAGTTATAAGTCGCGATCGAGAGTTATAAGTCGCGATAGAGAGTTATAAGTCGCGACCGAGAGTTATAAGTAGCGATCGAGAGTTATAAGTCGCGATCGAGAGTTTTAAGTCGCGATGGCAAGTTATAAGTCTCCATCGCGAGTTACAAGTGGCGATCGAGAGTTATAAGTCACTATCGAAAGTTATAAGTCGCGATAGAGAGTTGTAAGTTGCGATCGCAAGTTATTAGTCGCGATCTAGAGTTATAAGTCGCGATAGAGAGTTATAAGTCGCGACCGAGAGTTATAAGTAGCGATCGAGAGTTATAAGTCGCGATCGAGAGTTTTAAGTCGCGATGGCAAGTTATAAGTCTCTATCGCGAGTTACAAGTGGCGATCGAGAGTTATAAGTCGCGATCGCGAGTTAAAAATCGCGATAGCGAGTTATAAGTGGCCATCGAGAGTTATAAGTGGCGATCTAGAGTTATAAGTCACGATGGCAAGTTATAAGTCGCTATCGCGAGTTATAAGTCGCGATCGAGAGTTATAAGTCGCGATCGAGAGTTGTAAGTAACGATCGAGGGTTATAAGTCGCGATCGCGAGTTATAAGTCGCGATCGAGAGTTATAAGTTGCGACATTAAGTTATAAGTCGCGATCGAGAGTTATAAGTCGCGATCGAGAGTTATAAGTCGCGATCGAGAGTTGTAAGTAACGATCGAGGGTTATAAGTCGCGATCGAGAGTTATAAGTCGCGATCGAGAGTTATAAGTCGCGATCGAGAGTTATAAGTCGCGATCGAGAGTTATAAGTCGCGATCGAGAGTTATAAGTCGCGATCGAGAGTTATAAGTCGCGATCGAGAGTTATAAGTCGCCATCGAGAGTTATAAGGCGCGATCGCGAGCTATAAAGCGCGATCTAGAGTTATAACGCGCGATCGAGAGTTAGAAGTGCGATCGAGAGTTATATGTCGCGATCGAGAGTTATAAGTCGCGATAGAGAGTTGTAAGTAACGATCGAGGGTTATAAGTCGCGATCGAGAGTTATAAGTCGCGATCGAGAGTTATAAGTCGCGATCGAGGGTTATAAGTCGCCATCGAGAGTTATAAGGCGCGATCGCGAGCTATAAAGCGCGATCTAGAGTTATAACGCGCGATCGAGAGTTAGAAGTGCGATCGAGAGTTATATGTCGCGATCGAGAGTTATAAGTCGCGATCGAGAGTTATAAGTCGCGATCGAGAGTTATATGTCGCGATCGAGAGTTATAAGGCGCGATCGCGAGCTATAAAGCGCGATCTAGAGTTATAACGCGCGATCGAGAGTTAGAAGTGCGATCGAGAGTTATATGTCGCGATCGAGAGTTATAAGTCGCGATCGAGAGTTATAAGTCGCGATCGAGAGTTATAAGGCGCGATCGCGAGCTATAAAGCGCGATCTAGAGTTATAACGCGCGATCCAGAGTTAGAAGTGCGATCGAGAGTTATATGTCGCGATCGAGAGTTATAAGTCGCTATCGAGAGTTATAAGTCGCTATCGAGAGTTATATGTCGCGATCGAGAGTTATAAGGCGCGATCGCGAGCTATAAGTCGCGATCTAGAGTTATAAGGCGCCATAGAGAGTTATAAGTCGCGATCGAGAGTTATAAGTCGCGATCGAGTGTTATAAGTCGCGATCGCGAGTTATAAGTCGCCATCGAGAGTTATAAGTCGCGATCGAGAGTTGTAAGTTGCGATCGATAGTTATAAGTCGCGATCGCGATCATAAGTCGCGATCGTGAGTTATAAGTCGCAATCGCGAGTGATAAGTTGCGATCGAGAGTTATAAGTCGCGATCGCGAGTTATTAGTCGCGATCGAGAGTTAGATGTTGCTATGGCGAGTTATAAGTGGTGATCGCGAGATATAAGTGGCGATCGCGAGTTAAAAGTCGCGATCGAAAGTTATTAGTCGCGATCGAGAGTTATTAGTAGCGATCGCCAGTTATAAATCGCGATCGCGAGTTCTAAGTCATAATCGAGAGTTATAAGTCGCGATCGCGAGTTATAAGTTGCGATCGAGAGTTAAAAGTCCCGATCGAGAGTTATAAGTCGCGATCGAGAGTTATAAGTCGCGATCGAAAGTTATAAATCGCCATCGAGAGCTATAAGTCGCGATCGCAAGTTTTAAGTTGCGATCGAGAGTTATAGGTCTGGATCGCTAGTTATAAGTCGCGATCGAGAGTTAGAAGTCGCTATGGCGAATTATAAGTGGCGATCGCGAGTTATAAATCGCGTTCGCGAGTTATACGTCGCGATCGAGAGTGATAAGTCGCGATCGAGAGTTGTAAGTCGCGATCGAAAGTTATAAATCGCGATGGAGAGTGGTAAGTCGCGATGGAGAGTTATTAGTCGCGATTGCGAGTTATAAGTCGCGATTGAGAGTTAGAAGACGCTATGGCGAGTTATAAGTGGCGATCGCGAGTTATAAATCGCGATCGCGAGTTATAAGTCGCGATCGAGAGTTATAAGTCGCGTTCGCGATTTATAAGTCGCGATCGCGAGTTATAGGTCGCGATCGCAAGTTATAGGTCGCGATTGAGAGTTATAATTCGCGATCGAGAGTTATAAGTCACGATCGAGAGTTATAAGTCGCGATCGCCAGTTATAAGTCGCGATCGAGAGTTATAAGTCGCGATCGCGAGTTATAAGTTGCAATCGCGAGTTATAAGTCGCGATCGAGAGTTATAGGTCGCGATCGCAAGTTATAGGTCGCGATTGAGAGTTATAAGTCGCGATCGCGAGTTATAAGTCGCGATCGAGAGTTGTAAGTCACGATCGAGAGTTATAAGTCGCGATCGAGAGTTATAAGTCGCGATCAAGAGTTATAAGTGGCGATCGCGAGTTATAAGTTGCAATCGAGAGTTATAAGTCGCGATCGAGAGTTATTAGTCGCTATCGAGAGTTAGATGTCGCCATGGCGAGTTATAAGTGGCGATCGCGAGTTATAAATCGCGATCGCGAGTCTTAAGTCGCGATCGAGAGTGATAAGTCTCGATCGAGAGTTATAAGTCGCGATCAAGAGTTATAAGTGGCGATCGCGAGTTATAAGTTGCAATCGAGAGTTATAAGTCGCGATCGAGAGTTATTAGTCGCTATCGAGAGTTAGATGTCGCCATGGCGAGTTATAAGTGGCGATCGCGAGTTATAAATCGCGATCGCGAGTCTTAAGTCGCGATCGAGAGTGATAAGTCTCGATCGAGAGTTATAAGTCGCGATCGCGAGTTAGAAATCGCGATCTTGAGTTACAAGTCGCGATCGAGAGCTATAAGTCGCGATCGAGAGTTATAAGTCGCGATCGAGAGTTATAAGTCGCGATCGAGAGTTATAAGTCGCGATCGAGAGTTATAAGTCGCGATCGAGAGTTATAAGTCGCGATCGAGAGTTATAAGTCGCGATCGAGAGTTATAGCTCGCGATCGAAAGTTATAAGTCGCGATTTCGAGTTAAAAGTCGCGATCGTGAGTTAGATGTCGCCATGGCGAGTTATAAGTGGCGATCGCGAGTTATAAATCGCGATCGCGAGTCTTAAGTCGCGATCGAGAATGATAAGTCTCGATCGAGAGTTATAAGTCGCGATCGAGAGTTATAAATCGCAATCTTGAGTTATAAGTCGCGATCGAGAGTTATTAGTCGCGATCGAGAGTTAGATGTCGCCATGGCGAGTTATAAGTGGCGATCGCGAGTTATAAATCGCGATCGCGAGTCTTAAGTCGCGATCGAGAGTGATAAGTCTCGATCGCGAGTTATAAATCGTGATCTTGAGTTATAAGTCGCGATCGAGAGCTATAAGTCGCGATCGAGAGTTATAAGTCGCGATCGAAAGTTATAAGTCGCGATTTCAGGTTAAAAGTCGCGATCATGAGTTATAAGTTGCTATCGAGAGTTAAAAGTGGCGATCGCGGGTTATAAGGCGTGATCGAGAGTTATAAGTCGCGTTCGAGAGTTGTAAGTCGCGATCGCGAGTTATAGGTCGCGATCGCGAGTTATAGGTCGCGATCGCGAGTTATAAGTCGCGATCGGGAGTTATAAGTCGCGATCGCGAGTTATAAGTCGCGATCGAGAGTTATAAGTATATAAATTATATAAATATAAAGTATATAAATTTTTTTGTCGGGATGAAAAATATCGGAAAGAAAAATCACAAAACAAAAACAAAAACCGAGAAAAAAAAGATAATAATAAGGTGGCAGCGTGTTTTGGTGATAAACAATTCCCTTCTTTCAACTCATTTCGGCTTTGAATAGATTAATCTCGATATTTTAAAATTCAGCCCAAAACAATAGATCTTAGCATGAGGCTCCGGGGAATAACTACAGAGTTTGTGGGGTTTATTCCCCAGAGCCTCGTGCTGAGCTCTATTGTTTTAGGCTGAATTTTAGCATATCGAAATTGGGCTATTGGGCTACAACATGACTCACCAGTTTTGCTTCCATTCGGATTGTTCGCGGCCATAGTGTAAGATACTAATTTAAGTCTCAACATTTCATATCGTACCTTCCTTCGTTGAACAAAAACTCTCTTTACCCCGCCACCTTATATACGTCTTCAAATATCGTTTCTGCTGTCTTGCAACTGTTATAACAATGTCGGTGTGTCTTTCTCGTTATTTATGTTTGCCAGCCCCAGGGGGGGGGGGGGGTGACTCCCTTATATGGGCTACATAGGTATGTGCGGCTTCAAAGGGTAGGGTTTTTCAGTCGTTTTGGTCATAAATAGGGTATCGATTTTGGCCATTTTGGTCTTAAATAGGGCATGGTTTTAGCACTCTAGTCCTCAATTGGGTATGTTTGTCAGAAGAAGCTACTTTTTCATTATTATCAATACGAAAGTCAACAAAAGCCCTTCATAACTTAAGTATAGGGCAACTGCGCCAGTCGCAACGGTCATAAATAGGGTATCGAATTTTTGGCCAGGTCATAAATAGGGTAGGGAAAATCGCAGATTTTGTTCATAAATAGGGTAAGGGTTTTGGAAGTGGGCTGCACACCCCCACGCAACCTTTCTGGGAGTACACCCTTCCCCCTCCCCCCCACCATTCGGGTTGCCAGCCAACCAAGCGATTTTTCAAATTTTAGATAGTAGAGTTTTATCTCGCTCTACGATCTTCGCCATGGCGTCATTTCGTTAGAACAATATCTCGTGATGATATTAAGAGTCAGGTCTTTATTTCTGACGGTAGCTAAAGTTCTTCAAGTGCATGGATGTCTACGAGATATTCCATTTCAAATGTTCCTTTATTTCAGACTATTTAAGGGGAACCCCACTTTTGTAAAAAAAAAATTATGATAAATAAATAAACAAGCGAGACTGGCCAGGTTACCCACATGTTTACTTTTATTGACCTTTTTGTCTAAATCTACTACAATGTGTTAAATGCCTCAGCGTCTCTGAATCAAGGATCACAGTCCTCACAAATGTGGCGGAACTCTTTAATGTCTACACTCAGGCTAGACTGTACTGCCGGCTGAAACAAAAGTTCACGATAAAATCAACACTTTTATGTAAGTTTTCCTTATCAATAATATATTATCTGGAGAAAAGAGACCTGATACAATTTCCCTTTTTCAATTCTGAACTTTATTAGTTTCTGAATCGAATCGTTTGTTTCGAGCTAATGAGCCTACGACACAGGCCTAAGTCATTGCTCGGGCACTCAGATGCGTGAGATAATTAAAGTAGGTACAACTTTGGGCTTGCTCTATATGTTTACATTCGTATCCTCCAAGAAGCCTGGACAAATTAGGATGCCTTCAGAATTTAGGTCCTTTGCATTCTTACTAATGTCTTTACTTTAATTACCTCATTTTGTTGGCATAACGTTGTTTGCAAACTGTCCACGAAAGTTTCCAGGTGGGGAGTAGCGTGCGACTATGTAAGTTTCGGTGTATCCCTTGCTGTTCACTTTTTTGACGAGCGCCGCTCCCACGTGAGTAGTGCCTTTCCAAACCACCTGCAGTGAAAACGCACAATTACAAATACTTTGACCCGAACTTGTACTTTCAACTGAATTAAATTGAATTTAATTTGTCGAAACATGTCTTTCAAACTTGAACGTTTTCTTTAAATTGAATTAAGTTATGTCGATTATGGGCTAATGGAAAATTGAATCTTTAAGAGACCTTTACACGGCAAACTAAAGTTGCAAACTCGTGTTGGCAAACTCAAGTTGGTGTGTGTGTCACGGCACAAAAACAGTCGGCAAACACGTTGGCAAACTGTTGGCGAGAAACAGAAATTGTCTCTATTCGCGCCAACTTTTTCATCAACTTTTTCGTGTTGGTAAACTCGTATCTGACGTGTAAAAGATTGGCAAACATGTGTTGGTGTCTGTCAAACAATCAAAACACGCGCTCTATTCACGTGATTCATTTGCGTGACACTTCACAAAATGGCGGACGCAAGTCAAAATGAACGCGAAGCCACTTTTAAATTTATCGAAGAAGTTCACAATTGTCCGGCTGTGTAGGACGTTTCATTTGTAGTCTACAAAGATAATAAAAACAAACAAGAGAAAATAGAGAAGCTCGCAGACAAACTGAGTTTCGTCCAAACCTTTCTCGCTTTCTGTTTCTTCTCTTCTCTTCCTCTGTTCCATTTTTCTACGTGAGCGGCACTGCACCAAGTCGGCCATGTTGAAACTTACCGTGTGTTGTGACTTGACGCGAGTTTGACGTGTGAAGGAACGAGTTTGCCAACTTTTTGAAGTTTCCCAACACGGGTTTGCCAACTTAAGTTTGCCGTGTGAAGGCCGCTTTAGCCTTGCACAGCTCAATAAGTTACCAATTTAAATACCAATTTAAATGAATCACTAATCGGTGATTCAAAGCAAGCTAAAAAATATCGAACCCCTGAGTTTGTAATTGAATAACCCAGGCATTGCAAGCATGGCTAACGCAAGTATTTTGCAACATAATTATATGAGGTAGCCATTTCTATTATCTATTCTTTTATATTCTATTCCTTTCTATTCCTTTCCATTCCATTCCATATTTCAGTGTTTAATTTTTGATACTTTTTTTCTCTGATATTGTAAAGCGCCTTTGAACATTAGGATACTGGCGCTATGCAAATCTTTTATTATTATATTCCGTTCTTTTCTTTTCTTTTCCTTTCATTTCTTTAATATCAATTCTACTCGTTTCGATTAATATCTAGTATGCTCTATTTTATTCAAAACTGTCCAACACCCATCCCTCCTCCCGCCACCGCGTTTTTTTCGCGAAATAAATCAGCTCACCTGCGTGAAATGACCAGTCTTGGAGCCAAATTTAGGGTCGTTATAATCGTAATCTTTAATTTCACTGTACCTTTAATGTAGAAAAAGAAAAAAAAAACAGATCACATATATCAGGGTTATGATAATTTTGTTTGTAATTTCATTATGCCTTTATTGTAGAAAAAAAAGATTACATGCAGTGTTCTATATACAAGTCAACGCATTTTAAAATTAGTTGAGTATGCAAGACAGCTTATAACATACTCTAATTACTTTAACAGTGTTATTATTTCAATGTTTAAAGCCAGGATACAGTAGGTTTCACTAAAGTGTTGAAAGTCGCATTTGATTTGATGTGTCTTGAATCTTTACGCTTCGCGATTGGCTCAAAAAAAAAATCGCGACACTTTGTCAACCAGTCAGAAGTAAAACCAAAACCAAACGCACTCACTTTTCCCCGCTTCGCCTCAGGTAGTTGTATTTGCTTGGAGTTTTGATTTGTTCACTGTAATGTCTCTGTCCTTTGTAACTGGCCAGAGTGGTTAATTTGGTTTTGGTTTTGCGATGCTCATGCAATTGAAAACGTCTCTAATGACTATAGATCTTCCTGGTGTCCTTGTCCACGATCACGTGATCAGTTTTAACACGCGACTGATTAAAACGTTGCAACCACATCGAAACATTTCATTTCTAAGAAATTGTTCCTTTGTGTCCACATGTTTTTATCATTTATTATGTTTCTGGAGTAGGAAGTTGATATTTTTAATAAATGGGTACTTAAGCTTTAGGAACCTTCAGTAACTTAGCGAACCGAAATAATGATAACGATTATTTAGACTTTGAAAGCACTCACCAAGAATCCACCGCCTTTGCGCATGACATGACAGTTCCACCTGAGGATGAGTACCAGGAAAGATTTTCTCCTTCACCTTTGAGGTTTGGGTCGTGTTCAAACTTATTGTCCCTTGCCAATTCATCAGCCCAGCGCTTTGCATTTTTAGCCAGTGTATCACTCCAGGTTAGCGGGTTCGTGTCCTGATGAAGGGCACGCTTGGCATTGTGGGCTGCAAGGCAGGCGTCCTCATCCACTTCGTGTTCAGAAAAAAAAAGAAAACAAATGCTCATCACAATCAGACTTCACGACTTAATTCAAATCAAATTACACCTTGTTTACCCACTTTTGACAGGACGACTCAATCTTAGGTCTCACTGTAATGCGAATGTTTGAAGAGAAGAGGGTCTGGATGGGGTTAACTGCAGACAAATGGCAAAAACTAAATAACTGACAACTGGCAAATAGTCGAGAATTTTGCTAGCATTTCTGGTCAGATTTACGAACAACTGACAAAAAGCTTTAACTATTGTTATTCGTTCGAAATTCATTGAAAATAATTTTGGCAATCTTTGTTTAAATCTTAGTCTTGGACCGAACAACGAATCAGTTGCAGGCAAAAATGTGGTTATTTCACTAACACAAATCAATTCAAAACGAGGTCAAATGAACTCGGTAACTGCGGCAAAGGAACTTTGAAGGGGAGGTTGGGGCGTTATGTTCGCGTTTCAAGTTTCAAGTACGAATTTTTAACAAAATTCACCCGTCAACTATGCTTTTAGCTGCTTTTAACCAAACCTTTTTCGCATAAATTCACGAATCCCGTACGTCTTTTAGTTTACGTGTCTTACACTAAATGTTGCCTTCGTCACGTGTCACACATAAACTCTTTGCATCCTCTTTGGACTATTTAAACAAAAGAGTGTTTCTGTCAAGGAACTATCGGGTGATAGTTGCCCGGTGGAAGTTTGATGTTCATCAAAACAAATATGCTAGTTTTAAGAGCATCAAATTTCCAAGGGGCAACTATCCGACCGATAGTTCCGAGACACTGAAATACTCTGTTAACCGTTTGAATACCAAACTTTCGCCAAAAAATACCGTTTTTAAGCGTTTAGTCAGGTTTTTTAGCTGCCATGACGCTAAATAAGCCTAAGTTTTGCTAAAAAAAGCTTTTTTTTACTAAAAGGAGAGATTTTTCGAGGATTAGGTACAAGATTGAGCAAAACTTCAAGTCCGGGCATGCGCATAAGCCAAAATTTGGATTTTTTTTTTTTTTCGCCATTAACCGTTCTCAATTTCGTTTGTTGGCCCTTTCCTTTCTGTTTTTCTCAGCCCTTTTACACTGGCTACCTTTTGCATTGTATGTTCTTTCTGGCTGCAGTGAAAAGTTGGATGTTAATTACGGGCAAAGCCTAGAAATGGACCTTGATCAATCATAGGCGTTGTGGACCATTTTACCACCGTTTTTGCACCAAAACTGATAACGTTGTTTTTCGATTTGCGACGTCGGAATGTCGTCGATATCTAGACCTGACCATTGTGCGGAAAGGGCTAGCCTAGCACTACTATCTGCTTACCAGGAATATCTGATGACATTTAAATTGATGACGTCACAATTGGTTCAAAGAACACGACCATTAATTACGCACATAATATTTGAATACCAACTACGCATATATGCGTAGTTGGTATTCAAAGGGTTAACTAAAAATGTATGAAATCCTTCATCGAGCCAAATTTTGCTCGTTAGAGAATAAGAATGGTCAATTGGACCGATCTATGGCGAAAAAGTTCACCACCAAATTTTCTTCCGTGCGCCAGTTCAAAATTCATATTGAATTATTTTCAACTTTTTTAGATCAAAGCCGTGAAAGCCAAATGTAAAATTTGAAAAAGAAAACAGACAAAAACCCACCTACAATTTCAATTGTTTATTTCCTACAAACCCGCTTGTTTACTGAAAATTTTTCACGGACGAGTACTATTCAACCGGGTATTTTCCGCGGACGAGCACTATGGTCTGATAGTAGGGACCTTTAGATTTGACTACGTGTACGAGATTGAGTACGACTACGACTTTCGAATTTCACACCAGTGACATTTACTGAGCCCTAGCTCTTCCTGTTGGTTTTAGGTAGAGAGGGTAGCTCATGGGATGAGATGGGTATGTGAAGTGATAATATGAAGCCTGCAAAGTAGAATTGAAAAGTCATTCTCGTACTCGATCTCGAACTCGTACTCAAATCTAAAGTCCCCTAGTGTCTCTCTGCGGACGAGCACTATCTTACCACGTGATCAATTTAAACCAATAAGAATCGGAGAAAATTTAGTGGTGAACTATAAGAGCTAATAGGTCCTTTACTGTGTCGAAACTGAGAGATTAGGGTTTGATTTCGATCAAAAAAAATATTCACTTTTATTTCCATGATTGGCGAAGCCGAGAGTTTTAGCAAAAACAACCTTCAACAGATATTCATTTTAATATTACTTCTTCTCCAGAAGTTACACCCTTAAAGTTACTCGTACTCAGGAAGCCCGCGACCCAGGTAACGCGGTGTCATATAAATAAATATATATATATATATATATATATATATATATATATATATATATATATATATATATATGCTATTTGGCAGCTGGAAGGTCCGTATAGTGAAAAACTGTGACCTCGGTCTTGAAAATGCTGCTCGAGGCCGTGGCCCGAGGGCAGCATTTTCAAGACCGAGGTCACAGTTTTTCACTATACGGACCGACTCTAAACCGCAAAATAACATGTTTATCTTTTTTTCTAGCTGTAAATTGGCTTACAAGTGGGTTTGTTTACGCAACTTTGTCATTGAATTGGGCCGGCGGAGCTTACGCGCCCTCTTCAAACCATTCGTAAGAAAATCTAACAAGCAAACGAGCGAGTAACTCGATATTAGACAACAAAAGATGAATTAAAGAACAAATTTATTGCGAACTACTTTATGTTAGTTGCATTTAGTTCACCAGTTAAGTTCTCCAAAAGTGTTTAACCGGTGTGAAATTTCGTGCAAAGTTTGAAGTTATGCTACAAAAACAATTTCTGTCAGTCGTTGCGAATCACTCGAAAAGCTCAAAATCGACTTTTCTACCGTAAATTGAGTAGCAGATAGCGAGGAAATTAGTTAGGTGTATTCCACAGAAATTCTCTCAAATACAGCAATGATCAGAGAGGTAAACTCGACTGAAATTGACTCATTTTAAACTTAAAATTGTACAGAGAGAGACGCACAGGATTACGCGCCATTACAGCGCCGAGCACGTTTCTGTCTTAGAGACGGATCATTAGAAAAGTGCTGAGAGGGGGGAGGGGGTGGGACTTTTTCAGCTTGCGGGAATTTTTTTTTACGTCCGCTGCCTCTGCAGGATTTTTTTTGGGTGGGATCAGGTCCCCTGCACGATTTTGTTTTTTTTTTGGGGGGGGGGGGGGAGGGCTGGGGTTGATATTCTATTGCTGCAATCTTAATCTTCACTCGCCACAATCTGATTGCCTGGAGCAGGCCTCAAACAAATACTTTTTTATCTTTCACAGTCGTTTTGCTTTACTGTCAAAAGTATACTCGGGAGGAGACAACCAAGTATCAGATACATTTATAAGCGGCTATTGCCAGGAGCCCATCACTATCGCCCAACTGATGGGGTTGCGTTGCATTTTTTGTTTGATGTCTAAGGAAATAACAATTTTATTTATTCCTTCCCCTGTTAATAAAATTCATTTTTGGCATGCAGTGAATCAAGGTTTTTAGCTAGGATTCTGTGAGTATAATATATAATGTATATAATAATAATATATTAATATAATGCCTTTGAGGAATACTCTAGGATCTTAGTGCTTGCAAGCTGGGCACGCCGAGAACAATCACAACGTAACCGCGAAGAACTGTGAAAAAGTCTACGTGTTTAAAGCGTGCGCCGTAGCGTTGCCACTACTTATTATCCAACTGCAGCGAATACTGTCCAAATAACAGTACAAATATACAGCGATATTGTACAGTTAGTTGCACATGTTTTGGTGTGTAGCTAGTATCGCTGTATATTTTTACTCGTTGTTTGTATTTTGACTCGCCCGTCAAAATACGGCACAACTCGTAAAAACATACAGCGACTCGGCTACACACCAAAACATCTAATAAGATATATGTAGTCAAAGCTAGAGTAGTCCAGGATATTCTTGCGTTGGCGCAGTGGACACGTACTGCACAACGGGGCTGTATTTCATTGAATACTGGATGGTTTCGTATGTATTGTGACCCCTAGTCTCCAAGTTTCCCGAGTTTCTTTTGCAGTTTCTTATTTTCATGATTGGTACTAAGTTGCTTGTCATTTTCTTTTTTAACTCACCTTTTGGGACTGGAGTGGTTGGAACTGAAAAGAAATTATAAAAAATGAAAACATTAAAATGCATAGCATAGCACCAATAAAGAGGAAAGCGCACGCTTGTCTTTGGAGGGTGTGAAGCGTCTGCTCGCGCTTAATTAATAGAGCTGTAGCCAGTATGAGGTAAACCGAGGTACTTGCTTCAGTCATTTTTTCCGCTTATCTTGTTTTGAAGGGGGTAATTAAAACATAGACATATGCATTGGACATTGGACATTGGAGTTTGGTTTGTGGTTTTTTTGCAGAGGATGTTCGACGACCAAGAAATCTTCCAAGAATTACAACGCATGTGCAAAGCCATTGTTCTGCTCATTAAACCTTTTGTTCAGCGAAGTTTCCGTTGCCATTGCAATGTTTCTTAAACTCCCTAATTTTCTTTCTCGCTACGGCCCTGACCGTGACTGTTGAACAGCAATGGATGAGCGCTAAACCAACATACGAAAAACTCTCAACATATTTATTAGCTCCAGAGAGGATGAAGGATAAGAGAGTTAACTGAATAATAATAATAATAATAATAATAATAATAATAATAAATTAACATTTTTAGATGAGGTCTCCAATCACCTCGAGGTGGTTTTCAGGAGGGTCCTCTGAAAAATAAAAGTCTAAAATATACATCAAATGTCTAAAATACAGAAGTTCATCCTCCATGTAGGCCTTACTCCTAAGGTCATCCCTATCAAGTTATTTTAAGACCTGATATCCAGGTCTTCCGCAGATAATCTTATCACGTGACATGCGTTGCGTGGATATTTTCTTTGGAGGATCAAAATACGTGCAAAGCAGTATGGGTTGTCCTCGCGAACAAAATTCGCATCATAGGATTGGCCGCTATCTCTAGGCCCGAAACCGTGAGTAGTGATCTAAAAATGACTAAAAAGGATAACTTTGGGAATAAGTCTCTTATGGGTCTCTTTATGTATTTTCTTACCTTCGCAGTTGCCACAGCTTGCGTAGCAGTTGGTCTGCATAAATTTCACGTATGTGACGCTGCAGTAACCTTTCGCCGCCCATCCTGGACAATGAAGGGGATATTTGTCTAGCTGGTCGTCAGTGCACACTGCAAATTGAAGAATATCTCGAATGGGAACGTTTCAAAAGACACAGAAAAAGCTTAACAAAAGTGATAATTCTTTATATAAACCCAGGGTATAAACTACTAGTTTTCTTTCAAGAAATAATGAAGTTTCCCCTTTTGAAGTGATGCAAAGTCTTGTTTATCACCTTGCTTTTAGCATACCAACTACGTGTCGTAAAACCGAATCTAACGTAGCCAATCACAATCACAGACACAATGGTCGTTCAAAACTTGAGGAAAATATATGTAGCTGAAGCGAAATGCGGGAAAACATGTTCGAGCAAGTTACAAGGAGTGTTATTTTTGATCGACCCTCATTTTTCGAAGTGTTACCGTGTTAGCTGTAATGGGGGTGCGTGCTCGTAAAAACTGGCGAGCTGCCGGCAAAGGTCCATGTCACGGACATATACTTTTGTAAATATTAAAGTGTGCTCAATTGTTGTACGAATCACGTGGGTATCCAATTACAGGTACCACTTACAATAAAATGTAATTGGATACCTGTAATTGGATCCGCACGCGATCACGTGCCAATTATGTGACAAATAGGCGCGCAGAGAGCCAATCACGATCGAGAATTTCGTTATAGATACGATTTGACACACATAACATCTTGCAGACATCCTATTGGCATCGAACATGTGCTGTTTTTGTTGTTTTTTTGGCTAGTTTTTTCGTTATGGCCGAAAAGCATGTAATTGTATTGAATTCACAAATTTTCAACCTACAAAATTATCTTCTTTATTTTGAAAACCTTAGCCTCGGATTTATTCTTAAAATATTCTTACAATTTCGCAAATTTCAGCCTCTATATTTTTATAAAATATATTCTTTTATAATATAGATAGGACCCTACGCGCGTTCTGATTGGTCAAAAACTTATGTTTTATCACAGTATAAAACATAGAGAAAGCGTGTTTTATTGTTTTGCGCGTATAAAATCTATATCATAGCAAATGAAGAAGCCTAAACCGTGTATTACACTGTGATAAAACACTCCGGACATTTGAGAGCACTCGAGAAATGTAGAAAACGCTCGCCAGCGGCTCGTGTTTTCTACATTTCACTCGTTTTCTCAAATGCCCGTCGCGTTTTACCACAGTGTAATACACGGGTTAGGCTTCTTTATTTGTTAAATAAAAAAGAATGTATTTGGAATGTTCATGAAAACAGAAAGAAAACTGTAACCGTGGACGCTACTTACTAGCTCTTTTTTCAACAAGTTTCTCCTCTTGAGAGACATCCGCAGGAAGCTTTGGTGCTGGGAATAAGCGTTCTGGGGCGCCATCACTGGTGGCTTGAAATACGGCGAGGAACAAACCAATCAAACAGATGTTCATCGTTCTTGGAATATCTTTCAAATAAAAAAAGGGAAGTTATGTTAACATTGCAAACAGGTGACGCAAGCAGTAAGAAAAGGCAAACCAATATAGCTTACTATTGGAAGCTCTTGGCTTGGGGCTAATAATCATATATTAATTATATTTAGTCACAGGTCGTTCGCGAGGAAAATTGGAAATCAGGCTTACAATTTAAAACTGAATAATATTGTATTTAATCGGCGCAAATTGAAGAATTAGAAGATTATGCTGTTGAAACGTAACATTTGTGGATATCGTACTGTTCTTCCCTCAGTGATATTCATCTCCCCAAAAGGTAATATTAGTTTAAAACGCCGTTCTTTGACGGAGCTGGTGAAAGCTTAATGTTTGCCAGGGTGTTGCTCGACCCCTTTAATGGGGTCCAAGATTTTTTTCTTTGCCTCGCCTGCATGGTGCCCCTTTTCCTTTCTTGGGGTTAGCACGCTTTAAACTAACTCAGAAATGATTCTCCACCATTTCATGCTCGACCGCACAACGGAACTCTAATAAAGAACCCAAAGGATTGACATGCGATAACAAAATAATAAAGTACACAATTTGTTTTAGACTCGATTCTTCCATTCCGTAATATGAATTTAAATTGACTGAGGTGGGCGACGACACTTCTAAACAGAACTTACCTACCCGGAGATGTGCCAACTAAATCTCAAACAAGTGAAATATATTGCTTGTTATACATGTATTTATACATTCATCACCAGTTATATCCGCCAGTGCCTGCATTCGATTTTAAAATATTGTTCGGTTGTATGTGTTGTCATCACTTAAAGTGTACTGCATTTCAGTTACACAGATGTCTCGAATGGCTACCCTCTCGTAAACGACAAACAGTGGCTTTGTAAACTTCTCAGAGAGAGACTTTTGTCAGCTGTGTAGCAAACGACAAAAAATTTTACCGAGGTAAAGCATTATATAATACGGTGGGCCGTGATAAATTTGACAAAACTCTTAGGCCCTTTCCTGTTTCGAGGTTTCGGGCTTTCCTTACAGTCAGAATACTGACCCTATAGTGGGCATGCGGCAAAAATTGCGTATGAGCTAAATTTGGCACTTTCAGATGTTTGTTTGAATGTGTTTTGACTTTACAGATGTATCATGCTTAATTTTCCCGATAAATAGATATCTCGAATGGCTACCTTTTCGTAAAAGGACCAGCATTGAAGATGTAAATTCACCAGGTGCGCTTTGTCCGTTTGTAAGGGAGTATGAGTGTATCATCTGGGTTTCCAAACTGGAAATTACAACTGATGTTGAAGGAGATAACTTGAGATGACTGATCACTGATAGCTCGAAGACCATATAGAGGCCGAGTTCTTTTTATAGTTTTCAAGTGTTTGGAAACCCTGACGCCGTGAAGTAAATGTTTTTCAAATAGCTTCTCAATCGCGCTAATCTGTTGTTTCAATTCGGTGAGTAAGCCTTGAAGATAATAATCGGCACCGTTTTAAAGGACAAAAGACAACAGAATCTGGCCAGCCTAGAAGCTGGTCATTTAGAATCAACCAAGCAAAGGACCATACGTTGCCGGAAGGGCATAGGGCGCCCTGGCCAATACTCTCCACCGCACACTTGGGGCAAAGATTAGGCAATCCTTATCTTCTGTGTATGTATATTCACTGCTAGGACTAGTCCACAGCTTTGATTCCTGAAAACAGTATTCTTACCTGTCAGCGAGGCGGATAAGATTGTGGAAAGCATTCAAGATTGTGGTGCACTAAAGTTCGTTCATTACAAAAATAAGTGAGAACGCGGTATATTTCAGAAACTGTGCGGCAAAAGGCGGCAAAACGAAAAATGGGAGTTAGAGGTTTGTTTAAAATAGGACTTCCGCGAAGTACACGTTGATCCAAAAAATTTTTGAAAGGAATGTTTCCAATGTTTGATCATTTTTAACCTTGCCATTTTATGCAAATGCCTTATAGCTTTTATCAGCCTTAATACTTCAAATAAATTGCATATTGTTGTAAATTTAGTCCTGGAAAACCCACTTGGGAGAAACTGATAAATAGTATTGCATCGGATACACTCTTGATACAGATGTGGGAATTATTGGTTAACGAGTTGACGGCAAAGAAAGCGGAAAGCGTTCGAAGCGAAAGCGCTTAAGAGAGTTTAATTACATATCAGGGTGCATACTTTAACAACTTTAAAATGAATATTAAAGTAAACAAGTGAAGGAACGTCGCAAAAGTATTTCTTTGGAATGTCGAATGTTCATTATGAATGTGCAAATTAATAAACTTCATAAATCCCACGAGTTTGATAAATAAATAGCATCAAACTCCTACGCCGGCAAGACCCTCATCCAGTAGGTCTTTTCCATTACACCAAAAATTCTGGTTTGATTTTCCGGAAATTTCCAGCGGTAAATGGAGTAGACTTTCTGGAATTTCCGAAAATGAAGACGACCTCATGAAGCATGCATTCTCAAATTTTTGAAAACTTTGAACAGGAATTTCCGTTCCATTTGTTAATGCACCTGGAATTTCTGGAGCAATATCGATCAAATGATAGTTCGAATGTCAGAAATTAAAAAATTCTTGAATTTTGGGAACCTTTTTCTTGGGATGTAACATATTATTAGCCCCTGTTTCGAAGTTTTGATCGTCGTGCCCAGTTTCAATGGTTTTTAAAAACACATACCAGTGAATTACAGTGTTTCGTGTTTCGACTGGTTTGTCAACTGTCGAATTATGACTGAGTTTGATAAAAGTGAGCCTTGTAAGACTCAATGTACCGATAAATACATGCCCATGTAACATGGAAAGCAATATTCTCTTAACAGCCAAATTGATTAGACGGTTTGCTTTATCTGATGGTGTATTTGGTAATATGACTGTCTGCAAGAATCCTCGAAAACCCTACCTCCTAGCTTAGTGTCGCTCCCATATCATCAGTGTAAATGGTAAACTTCTTTAAGTACGGGGGATTTCTTAAATTTCTAACTCAGTAATCAACAACACCTACATTTTTTGCGAAACTTTTTGTCAAATCTTGAGTTTAAAACTGCTATAAATAATTCTTGAAACAAAGTTTAAAGGAAAACTGTTCCACATCAGACCCTCACACAAACGATCTCAGTTCTCGGTTTGCACAATATGTATTAAAAGTTATAGCCGAGGTTTAAAGAAACATTTTTCAACATCAGGCTCTCATAAGCGATGCCAGCTTACGTTGTTTGTTAACTAACGCGGGCTTTCTATCAATCGCAAAGTACATCGTGTTGTGAGTCCATCTCGGCTTGCCGTTCTCTGAAGATAAATACTGCCATTAAAATATAACACTCAACGAAACAACGTAGTCATAATTAAACTGAAGTTTTTCACTCGCCCTAACTTTCAAACACGCTTCCGCCGTCTTCGTCTTTTTTGTGTATTCAGTCTTTGTGAACTCATGAAGCTGAAGCAAGGGAATATGATCATAGTCTCGTGGCTGAACCTAACAATAACAAGTCCAAAATCAAACGGCAGTGCATGCCCATTTGTCGTTCAATTCAAAGACAGAAGAAACGATGGATTGAAGACTGGTGGAGGGTTTGACAACACGCGTAATAAAGTGATCTTTACTGAATAAGTTGACAGTCATCATTCTTGTACTGTTGGGTACCCTGAAAATGAGATACCAGTCAGAATGATATATTGACTATTCTGGGAAATTTGATTCACCGATGTCAGGAGTCTGTTTGAATAACGAGAAGAAGACTTGAAGACATGATGTCTTCTTGTTTTTCTCACTGTAGCTACGAGTAGCATCATGGGCTTTCTTTCCTTCGTCTACCAGCTTTTTCTCCTCTCAAAAGAAATAACATTTGTCACTTTTCTTCTTCTTCTTTACGTAAGAAAAGTTCCCTCAGAATGTCATTGAGTAGAAATATAATTTTCCAAAGTATCATTTGAATTTCTTATCTCTTTATTACTTCTTAAAGCTAACTTAAGGTTTATTTACTGTTACCTTTAGTTTATTTATAGCTAACTTTAGGTTTATTAACATATAGAGGCAAATTTCCATCACAAAGATGAGAATTTTATCTTAGTAACCAGGTGAGCGCGTTTTTTTTTTTATAAACTTAAGACGCTATGAAACAATTGCCATTGGGAAACAATTAAATTTTCTCGCGTTAAATAAATGGTGGCTTCAATATTTGTGTCTCTACTTTGTTGAAGAAACGACCTTTATTGCTTATGAAATCTCTCAAAGTATAAGTGTTTTCTCTCACTGAGAGCTTTCATTAATTTTTCTGTCTTCTGATCTGGAAAAAGTTTAATAGTCTAATTACTAACTGAGACAGGTAGAAAATAAAAATCGTGATTTAGACTACCAAGAGGGGATGTGAACTCCAGTTATGTTTTTACATTCAACGTTTTTCTATTGACGACTGATGAAGACGGATTAAAGCGCTGTAAGAGTAAAAATTAATTCTCCTTAGTGTTAAAGTGTTAAGTGTTTTCGTACCACTAGCCAGACAACACTTTTAAGGAGTTCTTAAAAACGCCGAAAATATATTTCACTATTAAGTGCTCTCAAAAAGCAAGGCATAATAACAAGAATAGTATGTTTTTCTCGCCAAATAGAACTTACACTGTTATTTGTCCTCAACTTAGCTGATTAAGTGTTTTTATATAAAACTTAACATTCTCGGGGTTTTACAATCTAGTTGACTTTTATGAATTTTTTAAATAAGTCTTAAGAAGTCTCCTTCATAATTAAGCAATTCCCCTTAGAACTTGTCTTGAAAAAGCAATGAGCCACTAAGTCTTATTTTTTCGTTAAGTTTATGCATGTTGATGTTTTTTTTTCGATAGAGCTATTTTAAACACTTGCGACGTTTATCTCGTTGTTTTTATCTGATGTTTTCATGAAAGGTATCGAAACATGGTGCGAAAAATATCAGGAGTATTCTCATTTCACAGCTTCTCTATGTTGTAAGTATCGTGTGCATATCAATATTGAAAACATTTGCCGGTAGTTCAAAACGTCTGCAGCCGTGTTAACAACATATCAAGTCATTTTCTTTCGAAATGCTACTGAATAATCTTGAAATCATAGAAAATTCAAAATAATAGTAATCATAGTTCACAAAATTTAAAATTAAAATGAAACAGTTAAAATTAACCGAAAAAGAAACATTAATTTTCGGAACATGAAAATTAAAACCATTAAAACGCATTACGAACGAGTATAAAAAAATAATAAGACAAGAATTTCCAATATTTTTAGGCTAAAAAATAGTGCAAAACGCATTTCTTTCCTTTGCCGTTGACCTATTAAGTATAGTATTTAAGTATGATAAAAAAAAGTAACTTCAATAAAATAAAATTTCATATTCCGACTATAAATATAACATTACCGATTTTCGTTGTTCAAGGCTGGGTGTTTCTCTGTCGCTTGACTTGTTGAACTGAAGGCAATATTCGCAGCTGTATTCGTGATATAGCCGTTAGATTAATCCAAACTGTCTACTTTGATTGGTAGATATATACAGTTGCATTGATATGGAAATGTTTGTTATTCCATTGCTATCAAGGGAAACAATAACTATGTCTTTTATTATCCTATTGATAATATTTCTGTTCATTATATCTTCATTTGTATACGTATATTGCAGTAGTACCTTTTCGAATGTGTACTTTGTTCTCCCTACTGCTGCTTTTTGTTTCTTTAAGATAACACACGCAGTCTTAGTATTCAAAATACAGAACCTACCAATAAAAACGTAACCTGGTACATTTTTTTCATGTTAGCCAAAAAAGGTCCTTATATATGTGGCATTAAGGAAGAATTTAGACTATTTAAGTTCTTAAACAGCTTCTTATTTTCTCAAGTGGAAAAGGTTTTCACTGTTGACCCAAATGGGCATGGTCCTTTCATGATCAATGCATGCGAAAGATATAATTATGTCTGACAGTAAGAATGCATTCTATAGAAAATGCAGTATACACCATGTTCTAGACCGTCTGATTTATTTCAGGTTCGTTCTATTAAGTACACTGCAACAGATGAGATCCTGTTTCAATTTTGGGCTCAACCGGTTGTCGTGAAATGGAGGTTACTGCCCTGAAGGTGATAATTATAACAATAAAAATTAACCAGCTGTTCACCATAGCCATAGAAACCCACTGTTAATTACTTTGATCGCCGTTGATATCGGTCTCGTTTGCGTGTACGGTTTTATATCATTTTCTTAGTAGATTTCAAGTTGTTGTTTTTTTGTTTTCGAAGTGTATTATTGCCAATAATGAACTCTTTATTGATCGTAGTCACCGTAATTGAAGAACGCAAAAAAAAAAAAATAATAATAATAATTAAAAAAGAGAAAGAATTAAATAGGTTGAAGTGTGTGTAAAGCAATTCCGAAGAGTGTCTGTTTTCTTCAGTCTCTTCTCTGATCACGGTGCTTCTTGTATTTCTAGATCTGTTATTTTAACACGTTATTTTCAACGTTTAAAGTAGCTTGAAATGTGATGTCAAAATCATCGAAGTCCTAGATTAAACGCCAATATAAAACAACTGTTTTGTGTACTTCGGCGGTGAATTTACCTTGAGTTTATTTGTCAACGAGTAGTTTTGTATAGTTTTTCAAGGTTTCTTCCATGAGAATTTCAAGATAACGAGCATGAATGAGCTATATAAAAAGGAACGAAAGCAAAGTTTCTGAAAAGGTTGTAAAAGTCTGATGAAATTATAAAACAAAAAGTACTTATGCAGCTTTTTATTCCCACGCGCGATAACATTTTCAAACAAACCAGTTATTATGCTAAATTTGTTGTCTAATCACTCTACAGTGAAACGAGAACAAAATAATTTCTAACTTAGTATAAGTAAGAAAACATCAGTCATATAGGAGGGGACATCTCGTTTATTGATCAGACATAAATTGCCTTACAATAACAACGTGAAAAATTATATTTATCAGGGGATATTTTTATATTGCTTCAGCGGTGCGACGTTTCGGTGTCATCTCTTAACATATTTTCAAGAACTTGAAGTCAACAAAATTGTGAAAATCAGAATAAGTTCAGGATTTCTTTCTGCGGAAAGCTAACGTCAAGTGACTTTTAGTTCTTGATAGACTTGATAATGACGTTCAGAGATGACCGCTTGATTATTTCTATTTCTTGTCAAATGCTTTCAGCTGAAAAATCAATACTCATTGAATTATTCAAAGACCTCATTTAAATCACACAAATAAAGGAGGTTTTGTTTATTTAGATCTACTTAAAGTTAATGTGGCATATATTTGGTGACGTATAAAAAAGTTTGTATACCTGTGGAGTTAATGTACATTGGAGCCATGCATGAGAAATATGGACTGTGACTGATTTTCGACTCCATATAAACGTAAACAGGACAACTCGTAAACACCCGAACAAGACATCTGCAATGTTTTCACTTGCACTAGAAATCTCTTGATCAAATTCCACGTTGCTAGATAAAGATACACGTTACCATAACCATCAAAAGGAAAGATTTCATTGTTTCGACTGAACTATGGCTCGACAAATTGGTGTGTGAAAGAACAAGAAAAGCTGCGCAAACAAGGAGGGAAATTTAATTTCAAGGTTTCAGTTCGTTTTTAAAATAATTTCCTCGTATTTCGCTCGTATTCGCCTAGAATTGCTGTTTATTTAATTATCACCAAGAGAAAACCACCAAAACCTCTGTGATGTTTTCTATCCCTTAGAAAACTGTTATCTTCTGATTTCCCGTTCAAAACAATTTCCTATTTCGCAAATATAGAAAGGTACGTAATAGAAGGTTTGTAACGAAATCGTCGGTATCTTGGTTATTTTAGTCTGAAATCACTATTTCGCTAACGAAGTGTTTCAGTCGTGTGCTAACTTAGGTGTCGGCTTCAATTCTGTCTTAATCACCCAGTGTTGCTGTTTGTTCAATTATCACCAAAGCCTCTGTGGCGTTTTCTATTCCTTAGTAAACTACAAACTAATTATTTTCGGATTTCGTTTCATTTCAAGAAATTGCCAAAAATGACTTTCTGAAAGCAGAGATCACACTGATTAACACTGATTTTGCTTCAAAGAAGGGCAAATCATGTCACGTCTACGTTGTTAGGTTATAAGTTCCTATCTGGCTCGTTTGTTTAACCGTGCCGAGCATTTACACACGAAACGCTTATTTACAAAGAAAGAAAATTAATGACGAAGTAGCAAACGATAGAAAAGATCAGTATTGTCTCTATCTTCAAGCAGTTCTCGCAAAATTTGGTCGACGTGTGTTTTGTTTTGGTCAACGTGTGTTTTGTTTTGGTCAACGTGTGTTGGAGACATTGATGACTACGTATTTTAACAGGCCTAACAAGTTTGTGAATTAAACGCGGGGTTGCAGTAGTGTAGACGGTTATCACTGTCACGCAACGAAAAAATAAATCGAAAACTATTCAGTGGATAAAGACAAGAAATTTTTATATTATAGGAGGTAGGTAAAGAAGACACTTCTCCAAGTTTTGGGACTCTGCGTTTTCTCAAACTTGAGATATTCGTCGTAATGTTTTGGGCAAATTTACAGAGCCCGGTATGGAGACGCCATGTTGGTGGAGCTCTGTACTCAACCAACTTGGCGGCCGGAAAATAGTGCAACCATCTGGAACTTACTTTGACTATCTAGGCGACTGATTATCTAAGCTGAACCAACAAACATTTACAAAAGCACTGTTCCTAACACTTCAACCCTTAAAAAGGCTAAAAATCACTAGACAAGTGTATATTTTTCCACAAACGCGATCGGAGCGGTATGTCACGCACCGCCTTAACTCTGAACTTCAAACGGCGCTGGTTCCAAACAAAGCACGCTATTGAGCTGAAATGTTGTAAATAGATATATGTTTAGATCCCCTTACGCCTTATGAGAATAAAAATTTTCTTGGCTCTTTAGTTTTGGATTTTGGAATTTGATGACGTCACGTGAAAACGATCCTATAAAAGGGAATGTATTTCCCTGATTGGCAGAATTTTTCTTGACAGTAATCAATATTCATATTATATTGTTTTGAGTGAAAGTTGCATGTAACCTTACCTGCGAAACGATACAATTTCTTAAAGGAATCTGCTTTCGTGAGGTGCTTAGCGCTCTGCTATTCAAAAACACACCCCAGTTCACTATTATTTACATTTTGACTTAGCTAGTTAAAGAAAGACGTCACAATACATTTATTATTCTACAGCTGAAGTGGTCTTTTTCTAAAAGACAATTGCAGAGTATAACAAGTATTGTTAAATAGCTGGCGTTTCTCCAGCTACAGAGCACCCATTCATTGGCTAGTTTACGGTCACATAACATCTAACAATGAAAACTGTTTACCGCCATGGCCAAATGCCATGAGCGGGCAACATTGCGAAAACTATGACGTCAAACGGGAAACAGTTCACTGTTACCCACGAAATGTTGACCGCTGCTGCATGTGATCAGAGCGTGCAGTTGAAGATGTTGTCGCTGGAAACTCAGCGCGTTTTTGCTTCTGTTTTGTTTTGCTATATAACAAATCACTTAATGACTGGTCGCTTGGGGAACAGTGAATTTTGTTTCCCTCGAATCTCGATTCTCGGGAAACAAAATTCACTGCTCCCATCGGGACCAGTCTTTCAGTGTTAATTGTTTCTTTAATAGATTTTTTTGTAATTTTGGTTTTTTTATATAATTTTGCAAGTTCTTATAATTACCTTGTACTCGAATAAAAATTGTGACTTTCTAGTTGATATGAATGTTTAAAACGAAGACTGTTGAAACTTTGAGAACAAGGTACTATTTAGCCTCGTTGTTTTGTTTCATTCCAAACGCGTGACCGTCCCTTTAAAGAAAGGCGGCGATGCGTTAATTTTAAGGTCATTCCTTACATTTGTATCGCGCATCCTTACTGCGCGTAATTTATGGCGTCATTAGCGCGCGCTCGTGCACGCGCATATGGAAAACATGACGGATTTGCCTTGATATTGAGTGCTGTCAGTTGAAAAATGGCTCTAGCTCACCAACTAACACGGGCATCCCAATTTTTTTCCAGTCATTGTAATCAACTGATCGTAAGCTTTGCGTGAGAAAAGACTGATCTAATTTCTATTGCTGAAAATTGAGTAAATAAGAAAAATAGCAGATACACTGTGGTCTTTTCTATTTTGTAGTTTGGTGACCACGTCAAGAAATTTGGTTCAAATTTTTAATCAAGGAGTTAGCTTTCTGTCATAATCAAACTTAAAATGTTTATTTGTGTCCGACAGAATGTATTGACTGTAGTTTAATGCGTGTTCTGATGAGTCTGGGCTCACAAAGATTTTACAATTACTCGGAACGCATTCTTATAATAAGCATTAAATAATGCCAAAATGGGGCATTTTCAATGCTTCACTGCTCCTTAATGAGCATGGGCACCCCCCTTTTTTGTTTCAAAATTGAAGTTATCATATGACAAATATTCAGTGGACAAAGTTTGAACAAAATCTATTGCCACTTTTATTTCAGAGGAATTACCTTAAGTGAACTCCGAAGTGCCACCGTCAAGTGATTTAAACAGCTGTTTATTCATTCAGCATAACTTTCTCTTCGTTGGTTTAATTGTATTTAGCCTTGGCAGACTATGTTTATGTTGCTTTTGAAATTATTTTACTCTACGGCGTCGCCATCAAATCGTTTTTAAATTGCAAATGAATAGCCAAGAAAATACAGGATTCACTGACGTTTTCAGCGTCCGTACGGGTCGTGTTTACAGGAACAGAAAAATCGGGAATAGCAACCTTAAATGACCAAGGTGTTACCTTGAAATAAAATAGTTTAAATTTCATGTAAATTTATTAATCGTAAATTTATCTCCTTTTGGTGTTTAATCATTTTACTGTTCCGCGTTTTATCTAAATAAACAGTAGTCAGCAAATGCAGGACTTGCACTTTTATCCGCACGGTCGTGCACACAGTGAGTAGCAGAAAAGATCAGTAAAAAATATGGTAGCTATCATAGAAAATGCACATCTAATAAGAAAAAAAAAAACAAAATAAAGAGAAGCAAAAAAAGAGCTGCATGGGAAAGATTTGCAGTTTATGACCATTTGACATAGCCCATATAGGTCTGATTTAGTTTAAACCATTGTAAATCCATGTTATTTTTGTTAACACTAGTTATGTATACTCTATGCGGAAGATAAAAAAAAAAAAAAAAAGCCGAGTCACCCTATTATCTAAAGTAGTGCATACAGCCACTTCAAGAGTATAACTTACTTCATTAACTGAAATGCAAATGATGATTTTAAAACAACATATTAAGCAAACAAGAGCCTAAATATCTTCAAGACCCCTTGATTCAAAACATGATCCCCATCATTTTTCACTAGTGATACGATGCTTATTTATGTGGTATTCACGGAGATCTTTGCCTAGTCAGTTTGGTTCTAGCTGGATTTTTATTTTCTGAAATGAACAAGAAACGATGTATTTCTCTGATTCGTAGTATTTTTCTCGACAATAATCAGTACATGTATGATCCTGCTATGAGTCAAACTTACGTTCTGGACGATACTATTTCTCAAAAGAATTTGCTTTCGTGAGGTCCTTTCTTTGCTAAGAGCTCTGCTCTTCTAAACAACACTCCAGTCTTCTAAATCCCATTTATATGTTGACTTACACATGTCATACATAAATTATTTCATAGCTAAGCGGTTTTTCTAAAAGATGATCAAAGCTGCATGAAAATACATTGTCATTATAATAGGTTATTTCGTGTTTGTTTTGTTTTTTGTTTGACTTTTTTAAAATTATTTTTGGCAGGCTCTTAAAATACTAATTACCTTAACTTATTGCAACTTTCAAGTTATTGCGAGTTTTAAAACGAAGACTGTTGAAACTTTTGAGAACAAGGTACTATTTAGTTTCATTGTTCTGCATTCATTCCAAACGCGTGGCTTTCCCTTTAAAGAAAGGCGGAGATGCGTCGATTTAAAGTGAACGTCGAGGTGCCGTCGTCAAGTGACTTAAACAGTACATGTTTATTCATCCGGCAAAAGTTTTTCTTCGTTTGTTTAATTTTACTTAGCCTTGGCAGACCATGGCTATGTCTACAGCGTCGGCTTGGCTATCAAATCGTTTTAAATACAAAATAAAGCGAATCAGGAAAATACAGAATTAACTTTCTAACACTCTAAGGGTCCGAACGGGTCGTATTCACCAGGAACGTAAGGAATATAGGGGACGTCATCTTGAAAAGAAAAGTTAAATTCAGTGAGCTTAAATTTATCTCCCTTTGTCTGATTCTACTTAGTCTTAGGCAGACTATCTTGTGTTTAATCATTGTACTATTCCGCGTTATATAAAAATTATAAAAAAAATGAATACGCAGAACTTGCAATTTTATCCGTACGGTCATGTACGCGAAGAATATGGTAACTATCATCTTAAATGAAGATCTCAGAAATGAAAGAAGGTGAAGAGAAAAAGGGTAATCTGAAAACAAATTATCTAGGAGAGAATAGCTTAAATTGTTGTAGGACCAATTGATTGTAACATAATTTCCATTCTTTATGCTTGTATATGTGGTATTTACGGAGATTTTGGCCTAGTTTAGGTTCTAAAATAAGATTCTTATTTTCCGAAGTCGAAAAGGTACTAGTTGCGGGTCCAAACGGGTGCGACCCTGCCTTATGCATTAAAGAATTGTCCACCTAAGAGTAGTGAGACAGATTTTAAGTAAACACAGTATGCAACGTCCTCGCATTTATTTTATTTGAAGTTCTATTGCTAAAAACAGTGTGAATAAGTAAGAACCTGTTTCAGTTTTAGGCCCATAAGTCGGTTGATGCTATTTCTAAATTCAAAAGGTGGTTGAAATGCCAAAATGTTAGCCTGCATGTTAATTATTAGCCTCTGACAGGGGGTGCTTACTGCGTTGTTTTCAGTGTATCATTGAAAAGTTCCATTATCGCTCCGAAGGTGTGAATTTTATTTTATTTTTTTTCTTTCTGGGGTTATCCGTGTCGGCTTCAATTCTGTGTTATCATCCAGTGTTGAATTGCTACAAAACCTCTGTGGTGTTTTCTATCCCGCAGCAATCTAATTCCTAAACAAATGATTTCACAGAGAAAAAATATATCCAGGTGGGAATCCGTGAGAGGTCTTCGCTGTTATATGCATAAGTCCAAACCCTGGCTCATTAGCTGTTTACCTTGCCAAACCCTGCCGAACATTTCCCTTTCAAATTCTTAGGCCTATAAAACTAGAGTTGTGTAGTAATCACTGTTTCCAACCCGCTATTTTTTATAAACGAAATTTACGACAACTGACTGAAGAAAAATACTGATCTTTCCTACCATTTGCTTCTTGAATTATTATAAATGTCATTTGTTTGCAAGTAAGCGTTTCGTGTTTGTATATATGTGGAGCGAGAGGTTTAACGCACAAACAATGTTCAGTATATCACAGATACGTAATATTAGCTAATACTTTTTGGCATTAAACAATATTTATATGATTCAGTTCTTAGTGAGTGTTGTACATAACCATACCTGCGAAACGTTGCGATTTCTCAAACGTGTCTCCTTTCGTGAGATCGTTCAGTTTTCTGCTCTGCTCTTCAAAACCACCCCCACTTTATTAAATACCAACCACTGTGTTGATTTAGCTAAAGAAACACGTCACATACATTTATTATTGTTAATGGAATAGCTTAAATTGGTTTTTCTAAAGGACATTTTGCAGAGCAAAAAAGTCATTTTTTTAATGTTGCCTTGTTAATTATTTTCTCTAAACATCGGCTTAGCTGCCATCAAAGTGTTTAAAGTAAAAATAAATAATAAGAAAATACAGGATGTACCGCCACTTTCAGTGTCCGAAAGGCCGTACACACGGGAACTTCAGGAATGTAGAAAATAGCACTCTTAAGGCGGGACGTAACCTAAAATTCTGAAAGAAATTCGAAGTTTTGTTTTTTACGTACGGAACTCGAATCTTGAGGTATTGAAGTTTTATTTTGACAAGTACTGTTACCGTAAGTTTAAAGCTCGTTTTCTCAAACGAGTTATTTTCGCCTTCTAGAAAAGATATCTTGAGAAGGATTCATTCAATTGAGCTAAAATTTTCAGGATTTGTTGTTCTGAGTACGTTCTGTGAGATAAGCATAGAACTTTTCCATCCAGTGCATTCTGTCAAAGTTATGCCTGTATTGAAACGTATGCTAGATTTTCTGAATCAGATTTAGCTGGTCATCGTTTCACGTGTTTTTAGCTTTCCAAAAATCTCTATGCTTATCCCAGCAAGCTGTTTGTCTTCTTTTGTAAAATGTAAAAGTTATTCCTTTTGATCAGTTCTTGTAGGAGTTATCTTTTCTCAAGTAAGCCCTGGCATTTCCCAGAAGGTGGCAGATTTAATCAGCTGGTGTCAGGTTATAATACGGATATAGGATGCACAAATACTATTTTAATAATCTTTGCTCTTTGAGCTTTTTAAAAGTGTATACTTTGCCATGGTTTGGAGTTAACTTTTAGCCACGAGAAAATTTTTGAAACATGGTGTCCCACCTTAATGGCCAAGGTAAAATCGTAAAATGATTTAAAGCGTGGTCATTTTAATAGGTTATTTGTTTTTTTATTAGTGTTATTTCAAATATTTTTGCAAGTTCAGATAATTACCCTGTGCTCAAATAAAAATTGCGACTTTCAAGTTGATATGAATGTTAAAAACGAAGACTGTAGAAAAATTTTTGAGAACAAGGCACGATTTTAGTTTCGTTGTTCTGCATTCATTCCAAATGCGTGACTGTCCCTTTGAAGAAAGGCGGAGCTGCCTTAATTTTAAGTGAACTCCGAAGTGCCATCGTCAAGTAATTTAAACAGCTGTTTATTCCTTCAGCATAACTTTCTCTTCGTTTGTTTAATTGTACTTAGCCTTGGCGGACTATGTTTATGCTACTTTTGTAATTATTTTACTCTACGGCTTAGCCATGAAATTGTTTTTAAATTGCAAATGAATGAAAATAGAGCTGTAACCAGGATAAGACATATTAAAGTGAAAAAGCCTTCTCTGGTTAAAAAAGATTAAAAACATATGCTTTCGGCTTTCAGTGTATGAAAAAATGCGCGCGAACGGAATATATACGAAACGGGTTGTATATTCCGTATATTCCGTTTATATTCCGTTCGCGGAATTAGGGGTGTTTAAAAATTTCTCACACCCCTTTTCGCATACATTCCGTTCGCGCGCCTACATTTTTTCACACGTTAAAGGCTATAGACTGATAGCCGAAAGTTTATGTTTTTAATCTTTTTTAACCAGAAAACGTTTTTTCCCTTTAATATGCAAATGAATAGTCAAGAAAATACAGGATTCACTGACACTCAGTCAGGAACAGGAAAATCGGGGATATCAACCTTAAATGACCAAGGTGTAATCGTGAAATGAAATTTAAATTGCATGTAAATTAATTACATTTATCGTGTATTTATCTCCTTTTGTTTAATTCTACTTAGCCTTGGACTGTTTATGTTGTGTTTAATCATTCTACTCTTCCACGTACGTTATATATTACAATTAGAAATAAACCGATAGTTAGGACTTGCACTTTTATCAGCGCGGTCGTGCACACAGTGAGTAGCGGTAAAGAATATGGTAACTATCATAGTAAATGCAGATCTAAGAAAAGAAACAAAATAAAGAGAAAAGGAGTAAAAGAGAGAGTTGGGAAAGATAGCCCATATGGGGTTAATTTAGTTAACACCATTATAAACACATGTTACGTTTAGTACTAGTTATGTATACTCTATACGGAAGATAAAAACAATGGCCGATTCGCCCTATTATCTAAAGCAGTGCATACGGCCAAATGATAATTTTAAAACAACATATTTAGGAGAGAAGAGCCTAAATAGTTGCAAGACCCCTCAATTCTCGATTCCTCCCCTCGATTCATTTTTCACTCGTCGTGCTTATTTAACATGTGGTATTCACATAGAACTTTACCTATTTTAGGTTCTAACTGGATTTTTATTTTCTGAAATGGACAATGAACAATGTATCTCACAGATTCGTAGTACTCTTGTTGACTGCAGTAGTCAATATAAGAATGATTCTACTTTAAGCGAAAGTTGCACATAACCTGGCTTCTATGATTTCTCAAAGGAATTTGCTTTGGTGAGGTCCTTACTCTAGATCTGCTTAAAGCGCTCTGCTCCTCAAAACACACCCCAGTTTATTAAATCCCATTTATATGTTGAGTTACACAAGTCATACGTGTATTATTTCATAGCTAAAGTGGTTTTTCTAAAAAGGCGATCGCAGCTGCATGAAAATACATTGTCATTATAATAAGTTATTTCGGTTTTTTTTTTTGTTGTTTTGCTTTTTTTAAAATCCTTTGGCAATACTAATTACCTTGTATTTAAATGAAAATTGCAACTTTCAAGTTATTGTGAATGTCAAAATGAAGATTGTTGAATCGTTTTGAGAACAAGGTACTATTTAGTTCGTTGTTCTGCATTCATTCCAAACGCGTGACTGTCCCTTTAAAGAAAGGCGGAGATGCGTTAACTTGTGAACGCCCAGCTGACATCGTCAAGTGATTTAAACAGTACATGTTTATTCATCTGGCAAAACTTTCTCTTCGTTTGTTTAATTTTACTTAGCCTTGGCAGATCATGGTTTTGTCTACGGCGTCGGCTTGGCTATCAAATTGTTTTAAATAGAAAATAAAGCGAGTCAGGAAAATAAAGAATTAACTAACACTCTAAGGGTCCGAACGGGTCGTATTCACAAGGAACGTGAGGAATATAGGGGATAGCACCTTTAATAGCAATATTAAATTCATTTAGCCTAATTTTATCTCCTTTTGTTTGATTCTACTTAGCCTTAGGTATACTATCTTGTGTTTAATCATTGTACTATTCCATGTTATATAAAAAAGGAAAAAAAAAGAAAACGCAGGACTTGCACTTTTATTCAACGTTCGTGTACGCAGTGGGTCAGCGGAAAAGAATATGGTAACTATCGTCTTAAATGGAGATCTAAGAAATGAAAGAAGGTGAAGAGAAAACGAGTAATCTGAGAACAAATTATCAAGGAGAGAAGAGCTTAAGTTGTTGTAAGACCATTTGATTATAATTTCCATTCGTTATGCTTGTATATGTGGTATTTACACTTGGCTCTTATGCAGACTTTACCTTTACCCAGTGTAAACGTATGATTCAACGATCTCAATTAATAAAACTTAAAACAAAGCTGATTTGCGCTACATGTATTATTTAAAAGTAGGGCGTGCAACAGCCTTCAAGAGTAACAATTGCTGGTGAAATGCAAATAGCAATTTTAAATAAACATATTTTGGAGAGGATTTCGATACCACTTGATTGTAATCTGACCCTCATCATTAGACATTCTTAACGATTTCAAATTTTTCCTACCTTCTGTTTATTTTGTGGTAAAATATTTGTTTCAACGTACATTGTTTTTATTAGCGAGTCCTTTGAAAGGCTTGCAAAGTGCATTAAATTGCACTTTAAAAAAGAAATGAACACATATCATCAACCTAATTCCAGGGCTTCTCCTTTGAAATTCCAAACCCTTCTAAATTTCAAGGGGAAGCTATGGGCGCAAGGTTGAAGACATACCCGACTACATATCCCGCTCCCACCCATGAGATCTACACTAAGAAATAATAAAACTACTTTGAAAGCCGTGCGAAGATCGTAAGAACACTAAAAAAAAAACACGCGACAGTGATTTTAATCACTGCGACTGCAAGGATATCATTCCTGTTAGTTTAATTAGGCTAGGCTGGGCATTCCTCATCTGCGTGTTGTGTAGTTTTTACATACATTGGGCAAACTGAAAATACTTGCAATTGTCAGGCATCAGCCATCCTTGAAAGATATACACTAAGAGACGAGACAGATCGACACTCGAAAGCTCGTGAAGATAAGTAAAGGATATAAAACTGTTGCGGGGTTTATGCTCATACAGTGATTATTGCAGAACATAAACTATGAAAAGTGTAACGGGTCACTTTTTGATATATATTTCCATGGCGAGTCTGACACGAATGTTTTGTTTCTACAGCTTAGGCCATAGTTAATAGAAGGGAATGGATATTATTGTGGCTTAGCTAACTAATTCTGAGTCTGTCTCCATATGCCATTTGGATTTCCAATTTAAATTAAACAAAACTTTGGTTCGAGTTGGTTCACTGTAGCATTTTGCAATTAGATCAACTACAAAGTGGCTTCGACGTTATTTAACAAGCAAAACACAAAAAGAACATCACGACACCCTGAACAGAATGAAACGCTTCCATGATTGGTTGATTTTAAAATCATATAGCTCTTATTAAAAAGCTTCTTTCTATCAAGATAAATATTGAAAAATCGGCTGGTTTTGAAACGCCGTGCCTGTGATCGGCTTGTTACCTCAAGATGGTCTTGCTTTTTCGTAGGTAAAGTCTTTGTTCGAGCCTAGTGGTGCACTAGGCTGCGCTTACAAGTCTCAGGTTTCTACAATTTCACGCTCATCAGAAGTATTTCTACTCCCCTCGGATGGGATGCTAGTCCATTCTCTACCGTTTAATTTGCTGGTACTCATATATGCGCTTGGTGGGGACAGGTACTGTGAGAGTTAAGTGCCTTGTCCAAGATCACATCATACAATGACCCCGGAAGACATTTCTTTACAGGGAAATTTTTAGTTCAGTAAGGCATTTTAAGCAGTTTGAAATTTTTGTCTGCCCCCATATCTGGAGTGGGTGGAGCAAAGTTTTTTTGCCGTTTAAAAAATGGTGATCATCTTCTGTGCAAGACTAATCTACTTTCGACTTTAAAGTGCACCTAACCCCAAAAATTTTTTTTCGCTAAAACGAATCTACTTGTTATTTGAAATAGTTCTGCGAAAAAATTTTTGGATTCCGTTAAATCCTCGATTTTCTGTGCCCCGACGAAATCCCGAAAATAGCTCCAAAACACCGCCATTTTGTTTCACGACCGAGTTTGAGGAGAATGGGTCCAGCGGCTCTTGTGACGTCTACCCAGGAAGGTTGGATATCTCAAGTCCTCTCATTTCCTTCCGGATGGTGCAATATAACATTCGAAAAGTGCGCAGAAACGCCTTCCAGAGGTGCTATCGGTTGTTGCAGCAATATTCCAGATTTAAAGAAAGATATACTGTACAATTTACTGACGATGATCGGCTAATGGTGCAATAAAGACGCAAACGATGGTTGATTTTGTCGACTGAACCGAAACAAGCGAACTGAATCTGAGAGAACCATTGAAGAACTCTCTCTGGAATTTGTTCCGCAGACTTTCGAACGCTATTTTCATAAATTTTCTGCTTAAAGCTAACCAGCAATTTGTAGAAATACTACCGAAAACCTATATCTTCCAATCCCGCAGTATTTATAACATAACCGGCAAAGTTGTGTGATCCGATCATGATCAAGAAACGTTATACTGATATGTAAATAGATCGCAACTGTACGCCGCTAACCAACACTTATTTCTCTTTCGATTTAGATGAAAGTTGAAGATTAATCCTTAAGAATTACATGATAACAAAATTGTTAGTCTCACAGAGTTTTTCAAAGGTTTGGAAACCAGCAGTGCGACAAAGATTCTGTGCAATGGCGTCGAAAATATGACCGCGTAACATTATCTGCGGACCGCTTAGGGAACACATCCTTTTCGCTTATCCAACGAATTTCACTGCAAACTTTGAGAACAATTTACATTGGTTATTTGGAGTTACGACTTAAAACGTGTGACAATGTGATTATTGATTGATTGATGAAATGTTTCCTTTCGCCTTGCTTCCCGCAGCTTCAAAAATACAGGTCCAAACAATACGATTTTCAATCGATCGAAGCCAATGTTTTGGAGGTCATCAAGTCTCGAAAACTGCAACACGTACGTCGCTCTTATAAACATGAAGCATTCAACTGAAAGTAAAACACAAACTGGATTTAACAGAACAATCACACCTTGACATTCTCGCTAAGGACAAATGTAAACGGGCTATAAACACGCGTGGGAATCTAATGTTTAGTTGAGGAAATTTCCATCCAAAGCAGTCCTTGTGTTTTCTTTCCTGCTTTTCGTTTGCCTGCTCTTCCACTTCCTCTCTAGCTTTCCATTCCTAATATACAAGCAGCTCGTCCGCAGAGAAGTCTTCCCCTTCGTCGCTTGGAATGTTGTAAATTGCTCTCAAAGCTCTAAGCAGTGAGTTCACAGTTGTCGAACGTGCTCGATCGAAGTTTATTTTGGAGTCTTCCGAATCGAAACTTAACTCTGACTCCAGTGACGAAAAAGAAATGATTCTGAGACAAAACTTGGACGTTTTAGTCGCAAAATACATCGGAACGATTAGTTTTGTGTTCCATTTTCTCAAGCAAATACAGAGAGTTGACTGAGGCGCTATTGTGTTTGGTTCCTGGGTAGACGTCATCAGGTACCGCCGCCCCAGACTCCCTAAAACGCGGTCGTGAAACACTTCAAGTGCGACTTTGAAAGGGCATAGAAAATCGAGGATTCAACCAAATTCAAAAATTTCTTCGCCCAAATGCTTTAAATAAAGTCTAGATTCGTTTTAGCGAAAAAAAAATTTTGGGGGTTAGGTGCACTTTAATTTGAACAGTAACAATGAAGAAAACAAGCAACATACCTTCTCTTTGCTTAGCTGAGTTGGGAAGTAAATGGAAACTAAAAGCAATTCACTTCTATCAACGGCTAATGGAAAGCAAATGTCTCGTGCACAGTTCTTTCAAACCTCTCATATTAAGAATATTGTTTATTTTTCCGTACTGAGTAAGGAGCTCCTCTGGAGTCCCTATATTTTGTAAGGCAGAATGATAAATACCTACTCCAGCGCCAATTAAAGTATTTTTCAGAACTAGTTGACTGGGGCGAAGCAAATTGTAATCATTAACTGTAATTTATTTCTCTAACTCATTAATAAGTTAAAAGTTAAAACAAAGAATACACGGTCTTAATTCGCATAGATTTTGACGATTATACTTCTCCCTTTACTCCTTAGTTTTTGTTTCGATTGAGAAAATACATCAAACACTCGAGACAGGGTTTCATCGGCTATCCAAACACCTCGAATTTTGTCAAAAATATACTCCGCTGCGCGTCGTATTGTCAACTCTCTTCTCGGTGGTTGGTTATCCCGATGAAACACTGTCTCCCGTTTGATATATTACTTCTAGAACAGCCTCTTCCGTTTCGTTTACATTCTGCTTAAATCATGACAGCACTTTTGCTCTTTTCTATTGCCGCTTGCATTACACTTTTAGCAGCTATGTTAATGAATTTGTTTTGTAAAAATAATCCATTGCCAACTCAGTACTATATTTTTAAGGACAAGTAAACATTTTTAATTCCGACAATTCTTAGTGAATGCTCTGTGCAATAAATCAATATGGCGCTAACGATGCAATATTGCTTGCCTTCGCAAAGTGATCTGTGTTTACCAATTGAGTTTACATTTAACAGATCTACAAAAATTAGCCAAGGAAGTTAAGTAAACATTTTAAATTAAAATTGTTAATGATGCTTTTACCAAGTGACGCACCAGAAAATCGTTTGCATTTGAAATAAAATTCTCAAAACAAAGCTCAAAACGAATCGAGAGAGGGTTCTGTTTAGTCCTACTGGTTATTTTATATCTTCCTTCATTCTAGGCAAATTTTTCATTTAATGGTTTATTTGCACTTCCATTAAGGTATTTCTATATTACAGTATTGCTATTAATGTAGGTGGCTCAGCTAAGCTAATAAATTATTTTAAACTCAAGGACGTCCAAATGAGCAGGCCGGTAAAAAATATATATTGCAAGGAATAATGTAATTTATTGTTGAGGGCTGTAGATTCTCACATTTCAGGTTGGTGTTTGTATTGGAAGTTTCTAAGTAAAGCGGCTTTACATTTTGTCTCAATATATACTCCGCCAAAACGTTTGTCACAGTGTTTATATAACCACGGCTCAATGGCAATCAAATGTTCTCCATAAACGTTTCTTGCGACAAATGAGTTTATTTACGGGAACAAAAAAGCTCTTATCTTAATTTTACAATGTCTCGTCCGTTGTTTACACAGAAAGAAAAACACTCATTATTTTTGTAAGCTAAATCAGTACGAGTTGTCCACATTGTATACTTTCTTGAGAAAGAAAGTATACAGTGAAGCATTTCGGAGAGACTTAAAATAAATAACTTATTGTGCTTTAACTTTTGCAAACTAAACATGTTAAAAACTTGAAACATTCTCTTTATTTAAGAAAAAATAAACAATTCTATCTGTTTCAACTTGTAAAACCTAAACAAACAAAAAAGAAACATTTCTCACAAAAAAATATAGAGGGCAACAGATTGCAGAACAGTGCACAATTTTACTGGTTCTTCAACGAAAGTAGAACTGCGTATCCGCGTTCCCTTTCGGCAAAACTGTGCTTCAAAATGCGTTCTTTACCTCTCTTGCTCATTCTTGCTGCTATATTTGTCCTTTGTTCAGCGAGGCCTCAACAGTCTAATTCTGCGCCACGAGCCAGGCGCTCATGTAAGTAAAGGTTTTTATTGGTCATCGAAGTCATCGAAGTATTTATTGCCGTCTGAAACAACTCCTTTTGATATATATATATATATATATATATATATATATATATATATATATATATATATATATATATATATATAAAACAGGTATTGCCGCGTTCTTAGATCGAGTTATCTACCACAAAGCACAAAAGTTTTTAGGAAAGTGTCTTGCTTTAATACGTTTCAAAAATCTTACTGACCTGTTTTCCCAAGGATAAAAATTAGCACAAGAAAGTTAATTAATGGTTGGGAAAAACGACGGAATAGCAGTAAAAACAGGACAACCCCAATGAGACCTACCTGCACACAAGTTCTAGAGTTTTGGGGGAATTGAAACTTTGCATCGTTCTATTTGACTAAAACTAGAATCTGAGTGTTAGAACTGAAGTATTTAACGTTGTTAACATAAGAGAACCAGAGATCACTTTTGACTGAATAAACTTTGGTGCCTTATCATTACCCTCGACAGCGTGCGTTGACTGGTATCAGAGCTACTGCGCTTATTGGCGAAACTTGGGATACTGCCAGCCTAACAGCTATTACTACAGTTCAATGAAGTACTACTGCAAGAACACATGTGGACTCTGTGGGGGTAAGCTAGTTGTTATACACATTACCTGCCCCTCGGGAACTGCCTATCGTTGATCCAAAATGTAACGCCTTCTTTAACCTAAAATATCTACCACTGATGCCACATATATAGCCACCCGAAATAAAAAAAAATCAAATATGAACGGAAAACATCGCAAACTTTGAGAGAAAAAAATTCTCCAGTCCTTGGTTAAGAATTTTAAAATAATAAAAAGTGCAAAAAATTGAAAGGTTTTTTCTAAACGTCCCGGTCCTTAGCTCAGTTTCTTCAGTAGAATGTGTCTCTGTTTAGACGATCAATATCCATAGCATATCCAGTAACAAAATCGCCAGCTTGTGACGACGGACTTATTCCCCTCCTGGAGAACATTGATGATTTCATTCCGAATCTGAAATTTCCTTCCCTCTTCATACTCCTCCATACAATGATTGATTCTTCTGCGCAACCCCTGGTTTTACAGAAAAAGTATTAAAATACTACACTCCGCCGGAGAAATTTGAAAACGCAGCTTTATCTCTACGGTTAGGCCTACCGTGCACACTGATGCGTCACGAAAACTGAGCTTTCCGAAAACGTTCTTCAAACCGGAGGAATTTAAAAACGCCGGCTTTGCGTTTTGGTGTAGACAGAAAACATTTAGAAAACGGAGCCTTTCGAAAACGATAACATCAAATATTCATGTGATTTCCCTGCCGATTTTTCCTCAAACACAAATCCAAAATTACTCCGGCGTAGTGTGGACGAAGAACATTTGATGCGTTTTCAGAGTGAAAACGCCGTTTTCAAATTTCTCCAGCGAAGTGTGGACAGAGCTTAACAATCCGAATCTAGCAATGAAGAAACAAAATCAATCATACGATAACCGTGGAAACAATTCAAAATTAATTAGCTAGGGGATAATTTGAGTATACTTTTAAAGTGTCAAATGGCGCCTAAAATCATGTATGTACAACATACCATAAAGAAAGAGCGACAATTTCTTCAGTTTTCCTAAATACCTCAATCAAAATTTGCGTTCTTATTTGTCTCCATTTTTGTTTTTAGATCCCAGTTCCAGTTGTACAGACCATTCCTATTATGCCGGCTATTATTGCAACTATTGGAAAAGCGTGGGTTACTGCCAAAAAGGAAACTATTACTATGCCTCTATGAAGGTGTACTGTCCGGCTACATGTGGCATGTGTGGGGATGGTACGTAATGCACATCTCAGTACATTCAGTTCTAAGAGTGAACTACTTTAAAACGATTAATCCGGTAAAAATGTTCGACTAAAAAGAAGCAGAACCCCGCCTCACGACCATCCCTTCTTTCGGCGCGAGCTAAGCCTCCGTGAATCATTTTCGTTTTTTGAGAACTACTTTGTTATGACGGACCTAACTTCCTGAGATACGACCACGGAAGTTTTCGCGTTCTTATGGTAGTCAGACTGTAAGGGTGTTCCTGAATTGTACAGCTAAACTCCATTCCGTCAGGTATTTTCTGCTAGGAGCTAAATGACCTCTCATGTAAACTGCAGGTAAAATCACCAACAGATCTTCATTGAACGTACGTACAAGAATATTCAAACAAGTGTTGTGGGATTTCATGAACCTTTACAGCTGCGCGTAGCACAGTTTGTTCACAGATTAAAACACTGTTATTGTCAGCTGCTAAATAGAATGATTTCGAACTAATGCGTATGATATCTCATTTCTTCAGAGCCATCTCTGTGAGCATACTTTGGTTCGTAACATAGTTATTTTACGCGAGATTTTTATTTCTTCTCCTTCTTTAGCAACGCGCATAGCCATAGTTTAATTTACAGTTTGATGGCCTGGTTATTTGCAAAAGTCATAAGCAATTGCCAGGAGAACAATGGATTAAAACAGTACGCGTCAACGTGTGATTATTTGTTTTGTTTTCGTCTCCTTTTTCATTAGCTTGCCCAGCGGATAAAGTGAGAGACTGTCCCTACTGGAAAGGCCTTGGTTATTGCAGCTCAAACAGTCAATACTACCAGTATATGTTAATGAACTGCCAGACAACATGCGACTTTTGTGTCCGTAAGTAAACTTTGAAGCAACAAAAAATACCATTACAGGACAACTACAGGAGCCCATGACAATGCCATGAGATTTGTGAACAATGTTTGAAATTAACAAAACAATATCTGAGACAGGCCATGTCGTATTATAGAGATGGTTTAATGCAAATTAAACAAAGATGGATGGCACAAAAAATTGCATTAATAGGAAATTAAATGACTATGTAGGAGTCATTTGAACAAATGTACAGACTATCACCAGTACAAATTAAATGTACAGACTATGAAATGTACAGACCATCACCAGCACTCTCGAATGAGCTACGTCAATTTTTAAAAACAGGACAATTTCAATAATAACTTATTATTTCCGAAGAAGAATACGGCATTACGATTGGTCGAGATGCTTATAACCCCCTATCAAGTTTCCCGCGCTGGCGCTGAATATATTTATACTAGTTATGCAACATTTTCTCGAGGTAAATAACGTATACCATGGAATATCCCACGAGTAATTTGTATTTTCTCGGTATAGAGTTCCAGTTTCAGTTTTTATTATTGCACACTGTTACACACGAGCCTTTAGGCGAGTTGTCACACGTCATTCCAAGAAAATATAAGTGACAAGGGGAATATGCTATAGTATACCACGAGAGGCCGTTTCATAACTATTTCACACCATGCTGTTAGTATCACTGGTGACAAGTTAGCGAAATGAGCCCAAATAATTCAAGCATTACCAGATTCTATTTCAATTAGGGTATATTAGCAATCAGACAATATGGATACTACACAGGTTGCCATAAGTATGGAAATGACATTTTACGCTTTTCTTTAGAACCAACAACGGCAAAACCTGTGACCACTAATCCAAGCACGACTTCCAAACCATCACCAACAACTACCAGCGCACCGGGAACAACATCTAACCCTTCAACCACAGCTGCACCAGGTACCACGTCTAACCCTTCAACCACAGCTGCACCAGGTACCACGTCTAACCCTTCAACCACAGCTGCACCAGGTACCACATCTAACCCTTCAACCACAGGTGTACCAGGTACCACATCCAACCCTTCAACTACAGCTGCACCAGGTACCACATCTAACCCTTCAACTACAGCTGCACCAGGTACCACATCTAACCCTTCGACTACTGGTGCACCCGTTACCACATCCAACGCTTCAACCACAGCGGTACCAGGTACCACGTCTAACCCTTCAACCACAGCTGCACCAGGTACCACATCTAATCCTTCAACCACAGGTGCACCAGGTACCACATCCAACCCTTCAACTACAGCTGCAC
This sequence comes from Orbicella faveolata, assembly GCF_042242905.1. Lineage (NCBI taxonomy): Eukaryota > Metazoa > Cnidaria > Anthozoa > Scleractinia > Merulinidae > Orbicella > Orbicella faveolata. Next base: position 3,524,401 of record NW_028301577.1, read on the forward strand.
CAGGTACCACATCTAACCCTTCAACTACAGGTGCCCCAGGTACCACATCTAACCCTTCAACTACAGCTGCACCAGGTACCACATCTAACCCTTCGACTACTGGTGCACCCGTTACCACATCCAACGCTTCAACCACAGCGGTACCAGGTACCACGTCTAACCCTTCAACCACAGCTGCACCAGGTACCACATCTAATCCTTCAACCACAGGTGCACCAGGTACCACATCGAACCCTTCAACCACCAATGCATCAGCTACAACTACAGAACCACCGACCGCCCCTCCAACTCTAACACCTTCAGGTACGCCAAGTGTTATTGAAAAATGTTGTTCTGGAAATATATATAGGCCTTTCCTGATTACTATGCTAGTAAAACTGGCATTTTATGCTCCTAGAAATTCCGTTTTGGGACAGAAAAATGCTCAAGTTATGCTCGATTCTCAAAATAATGTTACTTTGGTTCCATAAAATGCTTTGTTTTATTTCAAGAAAAACGTAGAAACTCAGGCATGATTTGTGTATCAGCAACTGAATAATGTGAAAAGTGTTTAATTGTTTGCTTATAAAACTTTTGATACAGCCAAAACTTGTCCAATGATAAACAGTTAATTAATGTTCGAAGTCCTTAGCCCTTGTTGTACTGTGACATGACGCTGGCCTGGAGGTAGTCAACAAGAGCACAATTCTGTTGCTCGTTGAAAGACGCCTTCAGTATTGAAAATGCTCTATCTGCCGTAGCAGACGATGGTTGGACAAGGAGAACTTGCTTCACTGCAGAAGTCCAACGAGGAAGTTGCTCCTCGTGTCCACATTACCGTTCGACTTTCTTCTCTTCAATCGGAACAACAACATCTTCAGCAGCGGCCAAATAGGCAGGAAGCTCGGCTTTGAAACCGTCGATGATAGCATCACTGTCCAGGAAAGGAAATGCTCTCAGAGACTCTACTAATGCATTTGTGGCTTAAGTCACTGGATGCAAATCATCACAATGCCTTTGAATTCTAAAATTTAGCATTTTAAATCTTTTGAATGCTGAAATCTAGGTCAAAGTTATGCAAAATGCTAAATAATGCTAGCAATTCTTTTTACAGAAAAAGTGTGAAAAAAATGCTTGTTTAATCAAATAATGCCAAAAACAAAAAAAAATGCTCGCATAATCGGGAAGGGCCTAAATACGTAGCTCGTACAATCATCCAGCATGGCTACTATAATTATTTCATTTTGAATTCGGTAGAGAGTGCCTGCTTGAAAGCACACAATGACAGGCGCATTTTACATGGAGCGAGTCCGCTGATCTGGGATGATACACTGGTGCAGCATGCTCAGGTCTGGGCGGATCACTTGGCTGCAACAGGTACATTTCAACATGACCCAAACCTGAATGGAGAAGGAGAAAACCTTGCTTTTTTTAGTGGTGTTGCTAGCGACTGTACGGACGCCTTAGTATTATGGTAAGCGTGATTCTAGTATTCTTATTCATTCCAAACATGCAGCCTAAGTTCCCTGTGACAATTCAAAAGTAATTAATGTCAAATGGACTTGCTTGATTCGTTACTAGTAAATCCACTGGCAATTTGCCTGCAATAATAGTATAATAGGATTGAAAGCTCTTGGGTTCCTCTCTCAAAGGTACGACAACGAAGAGCCAAAGTATGACTATAACAACCCTGGATTTTCTTCTGAAACTGGCCATTTTACACAGGTATACTGATCTAAAATTAATGCCAGATGTCACTTAAATATATTTCTCTTTTTTTTTTCTCATGCTACGAGACGTATTCGATGCAATATGTTATCAGTAAAGCATAAACACGGTTTGAGCGTCGAATAAAGTAAAATAAATACACTTATTAACAAGAGGAATATTTTAATATCTGTCTAGGTTGTCTGGAAAGGCACCAAAGCGGTTGGCGTGGCTCAAGCTTCTTCAATTTCGGGGGCGATCTACATTGTGGCTCGTTACAGTCCACGAGGAAACATTGCGGGATTGTTCGGCCAAAATGTGGGAAACAAGCAGTCGAGATGGTGAAGGTATTCAAGAACAATCGGCCGGTTGACCGACTGACTTACAGACAGACCGATCGACTGACTGACTGACGGACGCACCGACGGACGGACGGACTGACGGACTGACGGACTGATCATGACTGACTGATTGACTGACGGACGGACTGACTGACTGACTGAATGACTGACTGACTGAATGACTGACTGACTGACTGACTGACTGACTGACTGACTGACTGGCTGACTGGCTGACTGACTGACTGACTGGCTGGCTGGCTGGCCCACCCACTGTCTGACGGATTGACTGGTTGGTTGGTTGGTTTAGTCATTGATTGATTGATTAATTTCTTTAGTGACTAAATGTATATGTATTTCGTATAACCTAGAAGAGGGTAACTAAGAATTTTCATCTTCCCCTTCAGACCTCCACCAATCAAGCAATTAAGCGAAACCAATTCAGCGGAATTAGCCGATGAGCAAAGTGCAGTGACATTGGAATGGAGGGATGTTAAGGGATTAGAAAAAGTAGTTTAACTAAGGGAAACAAAGCAGTTCAATAGTTATCTGTTTCCATTTTTGTTTACATATTGACTTGTACAAGGGATTATAAAAATAAAGATAGAGCATTTAAAGCGCTGGATGGGCCTGTCTGTATTACACTTTTATGTTGTTTCTTCGTGCATTCATTTAGTTGCGTTGTCCTTGACGTTTTTGTCGTCAGATGCCTTTTTCGCTACTCTCAACGCAAGTCAAATAGAGGCTGTACGGCTTCTTAGATCTGAATCAGTCAAAACGATCAAAACTAGAAAGATCTCTTACGTGTTTCCATTGGATAACAGTCGGAGTCCACAAAAGATACAGTGATGGCGCTAGTCACAGCGGCCGTAAAAATGGCGATAGGACAGACGCTTGTGAGAATCCACAGCACGGAAAACACTGGATCGTATATTGTGCGAGCTAGGAACCTTGTCTCCATACCTACAGGAGTAAACTCGATCCTTCATAACCACACAGCTGATCAATTCTGTCAACTGTCAAAATATTTCGCAAAGTAGCCATTGAAACAAATCTATCTCTCAAAAATTCTTGAAGGACGCAAGGAACCCCCTGACGAGATCGAAATGGAAATCTTGTCCAATATAAACAACAGAGCAGGGCGAGAAGTTCTTCGTCACCCGGGGTCTTCGTCCTAACTTTTTTACAAGTATATGTTATAAGTATATACGTTTACTGTATACAGCTCAAGGCACATTATCACATTTTTATGGAAAATTTGCATAACCGTAAGTAACACGCTCTGGCTACACAGAGGAGCACCGATGTTCATCTTGTTTTGTCACTATTATAACAGTGAAAATCCAGTCACGATCATCGAAGTTGAAATCTTATACTCAATAGCCCTTTTTATGGTTAGTTTTTCTCATTTGCATTACAATGCAATCCAACGTGGATGCGAGGCATGCAATTTCGGGCTGAAACAACAAAATGGCCCGAAATTGTCTCACATACATACTATATTATATTGTAATGTAAATCGGAAATTAAACATTTAAAAAAAACGACAGACCGTTTAAATTTGGAAGACATGTTTTGGATACTCAGTATTCATCTTCAGTTAAATGTTTGATTTCAATCTTACTGCTATGAAAATTTGGCAAATCAGAAATTAAAAGTTAATCGTGAAAATGGTCATTATAGACAACAGAGGAGGGCGAGGAGTTCTTCGTCCTGAATTTTGTATTAGCATATGTTTATGAATACATGTTACTAATGACTGAATAAAGTTCGCCGCACATCTTTCTTTAATAGCACTATTATCGAAACTTTGCAATAGTACAAATTCCGCGCTCTGGCTTCACAGATAAACATAGCTGTTCTTTTTTTTTTGTCACAATCATGTCGCACAAATGCATTAAGATAAGTAGCTGCGTCTGCTTCCTCATTTTTTCCCGTGTTTTATTCGTGTCGCCTATGCTAGGGATAGTCAGAAGTCCTTTTGGCTATCAAGGGGAAACTAAAACTATAACTATAACTTTTTTGAACCGCGGAGTCCAGTGCTGTTTAAGCCAGTGAGGTATCTGACTACACACTGAAATTGGAATCACCTTCACTGGAATCATTTATTCGTGCATCAACTGCGGTGAAAGGCCAAGAACTCCGTTTAAGTGGTCTGGCTGTACCCTCAAAACTCGTCAGTAATGCGTCTCAACCGCTAGCTGATGTGAGCAAGGCAAAAATTCAAGTCAACAAAATCGCGCTCATCAGCCTTGCGAACGAAACCGTGTTAACAGGCACCGAACGCAGGATATTCTTTGGTGATATTTTTTGATGACTTTTCCCCACTCAGACCGTTTTGAAAATGGAACGCACCTGCTTCAGGACGAACTACTGATTCCAGTTTTATATGTAAAACCTTAAGCACATGGCCGCTGTTATTTTACTAACTATTCATTTGAAAGAATGACTGATTCTCATCTTTCAGCTGCAGACCAAACTAAAATTGACATTAGGGTACCGATTATGCAAACGGACCTCTGCAAGATGCAGCAATACTTACGGAGACTTTACTATTGGTTTCGTTTGGGTCCACTCATCGCTCTCGAATGGCTCAGACGTATAACCACGTGGGCCGTCACAACCAACTTTTCAAAACTGATACGAAGTGATTGGTTTGCATCAAACATGTATTTGCTCATTTTGGGTGTTGGCGGTGCCATACTGTTCCTCAGGTGATTATTTAATAGTCTTGTTTAGTTATTTTATAAGCTACAACACTGTCTGCACAGTCTGTAAACGTGCTTCTCGTTATCTTTCTAAACAAACACAAATTTGTCACAAGGTATGTCTTCTACATCAGTGTATGTATGATCTGTGCTTATATTGAAAGTGACATAGTAGCCGTGTTTTACTTTATGATGAATTCTAAAGGCTCACTCACCAACCTAAATCTTACTGCCCTGCGCACAGTAGTCATTGGTCTTACTTTGACTCTCAGTTTCAGCACCTCTGTGCACATCATGCTATAAATTCCATGCACAGGCCGATCGCATGTTTGTCGTAAAACTAACTGAACTCCACTAGCGCCTTTAAATGATGATATATTATATAATAAGTCAAATTATTCTCGCATTTTGATTGGTGCTTACTTATGATCACTTGGAGGACAGACGCACGGGTGACGCCATTAACAATAAAATAATAAACAAGTAGATTCCATGTGGCCGTGTGTATGTTCAGTACTTGATCACAGTAGACATCAAAATGTGGTGAGAACATCAGTGACATACTCGCCTAGCACTAGCCTGCAGTACAGGCGTTTTCCGAGTGCACAGTGTTCTCGTGAGTTGTCGGTAGTAGCTCGCGATCAAGTAGATTTGCTGGCATGTTGGCTTACGAAAAGTGGGCGGGGAGGGGATGGGGAAGGAAGGAGAGAAAATTCTGCACTGCACATTCACAAGATTCTTTATTATTTTTCAGCTATACGTAATTTTACTATCTTTTCTACCAGCAACCCATAACCACGTTAACACAGATTCAGAAAAGCTGAATTCATACCTCTTCCTCTCCTATGTTAAGTTAACTTTTTTAGCCTAATTATTATTGTCAATTAAACAAGGGCATCTAATTAGCTTGCTATACTTTGCCCTTTTCCATTTCTCCTCTTACTTGTTTACTTTATATTTATCTTTGCAATTTTAGAATGGAATAAATAAATAAAATGACATGAAAATGAAATGAAATAAAAGCGATAAACAGGAGCCCATCGAGGAAAGCAAAATAAAAAGTAGTAGCTAATCATGAACTGGTTAAAACAAGCCTGGGGAAGCAAAGAAAGACAATTTTCGTTTATAGTTGGTGAATCATTCCATACAATTGTGCTCCTCCGCAACAGGATGATCTTTTTTTCAAGATATTCCCTCCGGTTTGGTCTGGTATTATTTAAAATTTTCGAAAATTGTTCTGAACTGATATTATCCCAATGCGCTAAGACAAGGCAAATTAGCCTGTGCCCTACATGTGTAAGGAAGCTGTAATTACTATCGTTTAGATCTCCAGGCGCAAAACAAATTTGGCCGATCAATTTCTAGTCCTTCTGAACAATTACACACTGATATTGTCACTTTCCCCGTCAAAATAATGTAAAAGTTTGGTGAAATTGACTAAAATTAAATCAGCGCGAAAGAAGAAAGACAAAGTGAAACCTGTGAAACTGGAGCAAGGTTCAAACTCTTCTGAAAGGTACCGACTGGGCCGATCATTTTGAAGGGACATGCCGCCAGCCCCAAAATCAAACACTCATGCAGAGTTCAAGGGACATTGCATGCCTGCAGCACTAGTTTCTCCCGGATACATCTCACATGAAGTTCAACGAACTGCTCTTTATACGGTATGTAAAATGCAAAATCTACTTTGCAGTAAAACCAACATTAACTGTAGCCCTTTTGACGTTAGGAGAGAGATCAAGGAGGAACTCAAGGAACGCGTTTAGTCTCCATTTGTCGACATCCAAATTATTTTCGTTTTCTTTTCAACAGCTGCGAAGTTCTTCTCCATGATTCGTTGATTAAATTGTTTCGTTGGCAAGTTTCTTGATTGTAAACGAATGAATTGTCAGGATAGAATAGGTTGGTTAAAGAATAGGTTGGCACGCTTTGTCTTCAACTTGTCAATATTCGACATTTTTTCTTATTGTAAGCATAAAACTAGACAGCTAAGAGCTGTCCGCAGTCACTTGTTGATCAAATAATTTCGTTGGCCTTAAAAACCTGACAAACTGCTTATTACGTGGAAGAACTTCTTGATACCATTCCTTGAAGATCGTTTGAGAGTGACGCCATGGAAAACAGTACTTTTCCGTCTAATTCATCGTCAGCAGACTGTAGATTCTATTTTTACACGCAGCTTTCTACTGGCATCTGCTTGGCGGTTCTATCGCCCATAACAATTACTAGTAATGCGATGTTACTGTTCACCATCTTCAAAGATCCTCTCAAATGCTTCCGTGCACCGGCTACGTATTTCATTGTTGCTTTAGCCTTGGTCGATTTAACAACAGGCCTGATTGTTGCGCCTTTTTTAACAGTGCCTCGAGTGGTAAGGTATGTAACCTGGTCCTTCACTCCAGGCGAGCCGTACAACAGACTAGAACAAATTGGAGTTAGCTTGTCTTTCGTGGGTCTTAACTCTTCCTTTCTGTTTGTTCTTGGTCTCATTTTGGCTCAGTTTATCGCCATAGCATACCCGCACCATTATCGCTCTGTTGTGACGACACGTAGAGTCCTCGCTTGTGTTGGCTTCTCGCTGATGTACTTTACTGGATTCAATGTCTTTAACTTCGTTGGAGTTTCCCAAATAATTATTAAGCGGGTAGATCTCCACCTTCACTCGACACTGACAACGGTCTTCCTTGTCGTCGGTTTCGCCATGCTTTTGAGGGCGTATCGCCATTATCATAATGTCATTGCATCTCGCCGACTTGGAGTTGGGAGCAGCATCAGTGGACGCGTCGGCGAGTCTCGAGTGAACGAGACGAACAAGAGAAAGTTTACTATAGTAACTCTGTTTTTATCAGGAATTCTCATATTGTGCTCTCTTCCAAACTTCGTCACAGTTCATGTCTGGATTTACACAAAGCGAGATGATCAGCAAGATTGCTCAGCCTTGTTTTCTGCTGTCTTTCTCACGGAGCTGATGATGTACGTGAAGGTGGCATTGGATGCCTACATCTACGCCTGGAGACTACCGAGATACCGGAGATCGTTAAAACTAGTGATCACTTGCCACTCAAATCAAGTTACATCTGAAGCCACTGAACTAAAGACGAGAGAAAATATTACAGGGCAACGGAGTCTTGAAATCGTCGAATGATGATAATCAGTTGTCCTCGTCTAACTTGGTGGCGGGTAACGCGGGTACTTTGTTGGATCAATAAAACCTCTTTTGCAACATTCGTACCAAAAGCATAACTAATCATTGGGGAAAAGGCTGTGGTCCTTTTTTGATAATTCTGTAATATAAAATGGGGTCTATTGAATTCTTTTTGAGTCATATCAAAGGGCGTTTTTACCATTATTTATTATATGGCTTTGGCTTGTGGCCGATATAACGCGCGCTCTGATTGGCTAAGAGCGAGATCCGAGCAGTCATTATGCAGCCGTAATGCCCACGGGCCGATTACGGATTATGCAAACTGGGAAGAGCCCGGCTCTGAAAATTCAAGCGCATTGAAACGATGAAAACCGATTAAAAACAGTAAGAGAAAGTAAGTAGCTAAAAGTTTAGAGATTTTTCCTTAATAAAACTAATATAGAAGTCGTTTTTGACTTACCAGCCGGTAAGCTTGGCGGGCACTAGTGAAAAACAATCAAAGTTTGCCAAGTCTTAAGTTAAGCTAAAATCGCTGAGTGAAAGACATCATAGGCAGATCTGTCATGTATCCTGAGCAGAACACCACGAAGAAACGTATAAGTTATCATCTTAGCCACAACAGTTACGGAAATATTGAACTCCGTCACAATTCTCATGGAATAGATTCCCTCGCTTTAACACAAGCAAGTGTAAATCAGCTTCCCTTGAGGATCATCAGATGTAAACAATCGGGCGGTTTCTGTCGGTAGCAGTGTTTCTGATAACTGCAGGAAGTTTTAAACGTTCACAAGGCTTGAAAAGTTCTCATCCATAAAGCCCAGAATGAAGAAGGCGGAGATATGTTGTCGAAAGCGAATGCGAAGATCGAGTTATTCTGAGCAATTCATTCTGAAGCATTAGTTGGTTTGAACTATTTTGAAGCACTTTCTGTCCTTTCTATATGCGTTGACGTTTCGCCACAAAAGTCGGAAAAACTCCCCCGTCAAATTGTGGCACCACGATACTAAAATACCTTTTTGAGGCTGTGACAATCACTTTTCCCGTAAAGAAACGTGTGTTTTAACGGAATACGTAATGCAGTGGTTAAGTTCACTGTGTTGTTTTGCACTGGGTTTGAGACGATGAATGAATCGGTAAACGCGCGCATCGCCGGATGTAAATTGACGACTTCCGCTCGAATAATTTTTTTCTTTTCCTTAATTCATGAGCCATATAATAAACAACTTAATAACCTCGACTGTTCGGTCGTTACGGGAAAATCTCAACCCTCGGCCTATCATATTGACCTCGCTATCGCTCGGTCAATACGGCAAGGCGTCAGTTTGAGAGTTTCCCGTAACGACCTCACTCTCGGTTATTAAGTAGTTAATAATGTCGCTATGGTAACCTGTAATACTGACAAGATGCCGACTAGAATTGTTTACTAATAATTGGTCATTCATTTCTCTCGATAGAATGTCCAATATCGCTTCGTGCTAGCTCAATTTTTTAACCAAAAGTAGTATAGGAAAGCTTTGAATTTCTCTTTTCTTAAGTTCGGAGAGCTATACTATAGTGGTAAAAACGGTACGAACCACCACGGATCTAGCATATGATCCACGCATGCAATTTTAGATAAGCGGGAACGATCGACTAAAAACGTCCATCAGTAACAGTTTCTTACTTCAAGCTGTTTGGAATGATTGACACCCGGGGGGCACTCCCTTATATGGGCTATATAGGTATGTGCGGCCCCAAAGGATATGGTTTTTCAGCTGTTTTGGTCATAAATAGGGTTTCGATTTTAGCTGATTTTGGCCATTTTGGTCATAAATAGGGTATGGTTTTTGCACTCTAGCCTTTATATGGGTATGTTTTTAATAAGAACCCACTTTTCGTCATTATCGAAAAGAAAATCAACAAAAGCCCTTTACGGTAATTTAACATTGGTCTGAACTAGGGAACGTATTATAAAGCAGGTCTGAAACAGGGTTTTGATTTAAGGGTTAGGTCATAAATAGGGTTTCGAGTTTTTGGTCAGGTCATAAATAGGGTAGGGAATATCGCAGATTTTGGTCATAAATAGAGTAAGGGTTTTGGAAAAAGTTCTGTACAAGATTCATTAAGAGACAGTTTTGTGGTCAATATTATAAACAGGATCGTGGAAAATGGATTGTTGAAAAGAGAGAGTTCTTTTACGCCATGAGGACAGTTTTGCACCATGCGTAGTGACACAATGTCTCTTAAAATAGACCTTTGAACTTCGGTACAGGGAGACACAGCATCTGGTCTAATCTAATCATATTAGCACAGTCGTTGTAGCCTTATGATCAGTTCAAATGCCACTTTAGGTTTATCTAAAAAGTGGTGTAAATAAATAAGTAGATATTGTTCTTCTCTTCATGTCTTATCTTGCCCGAGGTTCTCGTACTGCTCTGTCTTTTTTTGTTCTGACTTATCCTTTCGGTGCATGGCCAAACCTGAACTGATCTGAATTATATACCTTTGAACATTATTTTGAGCTGCTTTCTTTCCTAGATGCTTTCCAAAGAATCAGTACGCAAGCTATTTAATTAATGGTTCAGATCTCCAAGCGCGCAATAAACAAAACAGCTCTTTCCGGACTATCCTGTCTTAAATATTTCTGAACGATTAAAAAAACGTTTCGTTCAAAATGATGACTGTAAATTCAAATTAGGATCCTAATTTTTACCTTTCAGTCAATCAGTGAGGTCGTGAATTTTCAAAAAAGCTGACCAGCCATTTAAACTCAGCCGAGAACGTCAAAGAGCTCGAATCCCCTCCCCCTTCCCTCCAGGAGTGAGTCAAACTTTTGAATGCATCGAAAATCATTGCATGTTATTAAAATCAACTACACCTTTAAAAGACACCAAGATCGCAAAACTTAAACTCACTGTTTTGTTTCATATCTTCCATTAACGATCCTCTAATTTCGTATCCTGCAGAAAGGATTCAAATGAAAAAAGCTTTTTAACAACTTCACTCGTTTATTTCAAACTAGTTGACGCAACGTTCGGCACCTACTAAACAAGCGATAAGGTTGAAGTGTAAAAGAAAAGAAAAGTTATGTTCCTCACTTAATAATACACATGAAAAAATTACTTGATTCTGATTGGCTAAGAGCAGTGCAGTTCAAGTGTAACACCAGTGCAAAAAGTGTTACATCAGTGGAAAAAGTGTAACACCAGTGCAAATTACACATCGAAATTCTGGATTATGATTGACTGAAAGACAATAGGAACTTTTCTAAGAAAATGATATCACGTAAAATGATGACGAAAATTTTGTGCCGAAACTTTGAAAAAAGTTTTCTCAAATGAGAAAAAATGGCTTCAAGAAAGATCTTCCGGCACTTCCTCCGCGCGAATTTTTTCATGTTTATATTATTAATAAGTAAATCATACGGTTTTTCTCGTTCAATTTGGAATTAATTTGCACTTGTGAGTTTTTCACTTGTGCAAATTAATTTCAAATTGAACTCGAGACCGTATGATTACCTATACTAATTGATTTAAATAACCAACGAGCGATCGTGTAAGCTGAGTTAGTATATATGAGCTGGTTGGAAAACTTCCTACAATCCTCTTTATCGAGGAGAAAAGCTTATCACCTGCTTTTTGTCTTAGAAAAATTACTCTAAATTAACAAGCATTCTGTTACGAAGCAAGTAAGCTCAACTAACTTTTGAAATAGTGTTCTCTATTTAGTTTTCTTTCTTTGCATTTTTCCAAAGATTTATGCGACTTAGATAAGCAGCAGGTACTATCAACAGGTATATGTTCGTATATCAAGCACGTTAGGGCAGTGAACTGCTGCTGAAATAAGAGCCGGTATCAAGTATGCTGGGGTAAATAAAGCACAAAGCGCGCATTCGTAGACTTTGAGACTGATAAGACTAAAACCGTGCAAACGATGTGCATGGAATATTTATTTCATTTGAACTTTAATTAACACGACGGAAAACCATCTATACATCATATCAGTTTCGACACATTCTAGATTATTCTTGAGACGGATCCGCTCAAATGCTTCAAAGTTCCTCTCAAATACCTCCATATAACAGCTACGTATTTCTTTAATGCTTTAACCTTGGTCGATTTAACGACAGGCCTTATTGCTCCGCCTTTTTACATGCCTTAGCCTGCAGTAAAAGTGGATTAGCGGGCTCTAGCGCGATACATGAGCGCGCGCGAAGCGCGAGGCGAGAAATGTTTCTCGAGGCGAGAGATTTTTCTCGCCTCGCGCTTCGCGCGCTCCTGTATCGCGCTAGAGCCCGCTAATCCGCCTGTACTGCAGGCTATACATGCATCTACATCAATGTCAATATGGGCGCTTTTCATTCTATGCAGAATCCCGGCTTGAATTTCCGGAAATGGAACAGCGTTTTGCGAAATGTCCGGAAAAGAGGACAACCATGCGAGGCATACCAGTTTCATATCAAGTTTCTTACCGGGAAATTCCGTTCCCTTTGACTTTCCTCTCGGACATTCATGAATTTTCGCTTGAATGGTTCGCTTTTCGGAAATTCAACGATTTCCGGATTTTCTAGAAACTTTCAAGGAAATATCTCTAAAGCTCTCTACATTTTAGAATCTTCTTGAGAAGGCAGGTGGCAGACATGAAATTGTTAATTGAGAATGTTTTCGTCATCCTCCATCATATCCTCAGAGTTAAAATCAAAAGGAATGCGTAGCCATCGGTAAAGGAATTTTCGCCAGCATAAGTCAGGTCATTACTTTCAGTTTTAGCGCTAAAAAAATAAATTTTGGTTTTTCCGAACTAATTGCATAACATGCTATGTTTGGTTTCTTGTTTGATTGATTTCATGTGTTTACACATCGCTTTCTATGCTGCCACATGATTCCACACGTTATTTGAAGACTTCCGTTTAAGATATCGGCTTCTCCGAGCTTATACGCTGTTTATATTAACTGTAATAATCACCATGGGGAATCACATGCTTGTCATCAGGAAGTCTATTTCTTATTAATATATAATGTATGATAAGGATATTCTCAGTTGGGCACTTCCTATTATTTCATGATTTCCAAGGTTTACTGAGCTATTCAGTTTCTAATAGAAACAGATGCTTGTCTTGCTAGTTAGCGAGACGTCAACCTCTCTTCGACTGGAGGCATCAAAAGTACCTGGAAGTCCTCTCTTTCCAGGGTAGGTAAGCTATTTGGTATAACATTAGGTTAAAGCGGGCAGTACGTCGAATCTTAGAGCAAATTAAAACTCCTCAGCTTCCTCAGCATGAAATACCTCAAATATTATTCCATTTTTCTTTTTATTTCAGCAAAACGACCTCTGTCTACGCCACTGTCTCATATAATTACCCGGCTCTTGCCAACACAACTGAGCTGGTTTTAGTTTTTAAAATGCCGAGTTGCGTCCTTTACGAAAAATACAGTTCAAACGGATCTCGTTCACCTGATGACGTCCCGAGTCACAAGCTAGTAACTCTCGCATCGTGACGTTTACGGTAAGTACATTTAAAATCAAACAAATTACTTCTGTCTTTTATCAGTTAAATCATGAAACTATAGCTACAACAAATATGAGCTCTAAAGACGTTGCATTTGGTATTTTCGGAGAGGTGTTTAAGTGGTATATCTCCGCTGAAAAAATGTTTTAGCTTAGGCAGCATATCAGGCGAGTTTGTCGAGCTAAAAACTGACCCATGGTGAAACCAAACGAGAAGTCTAAAAACTCCTTCTCCATTTTGGAAACCAAATATTTCAAGACTATCGGCAAAGATCGCGCAGTTGACGAGCGTCCGCCAGTTTAGTTTCGGTAGGAACGTTTTGACACCTTTAAAGCTCCGAAAATAAATCAAACGTTCAATATTTAATTGCGAGCTTATTATTCTATTTTAAAAGTTCATTTCAATTTGACTCACGGAAAAATTACTTTACTAGAAAGTGACGCCCATGATATCGTAACCATATCACTGTCTTGAAAGCGCACGATATTAGGACAATAAAAATGGCTTTTGATTTTGGGTACGGTAACGTTTTAAAAGAGATGAGTTTAGCTAATAGTCGATACCCTGCGATTGAGCAAAGGTTCACGGGCTTCGAAGAAGCTCTGCAGAGTTTCCTCTCACGGCTATATTTCGCCGCCCTTATAACAACTTTGCGCCATTCTATGATTTTGTTATATAGCTAGCGGCTAGCTCCGTGAGCGGCCTTGATGAACCGAAACTTGTGCTGCATGTGATTGGCTACTCGAGCAAGTAAGATGGCGCTATCTTGCCCCCTCGGGATTACCCGCTTTGTCCCGGAAGAAATAGATGTTCTTTTTTCATGTTCTTTGTCCTTTATTGACCAAGCTTGTTCGGTAAATATGGCTGGATATTGGCCTCTTTTTTTGTGCACGTGTTTATGGTCCTCCACTTTGTCTCGGTCCATAGACATGCAAAAAAAAAGAACTTGGCCAATATTCAGCCATCTTAAATTACCGAACAAACGTGGTCGATAACCCATAATACAATAGTTCACTTAGTTGTAACTTTCAACAGTTCAAGACTGCTGACCTTTGAGCACGCGGACGTACAAGTTGCAGTTCATGTGCATCAAGACGATGGTTTTGATGATGACGGTTCATGATTAACTACTTAAGAGTCCCTGTCCATAAAAATGGAAAATAACTCGGCAAGGGTCGAAAATTCGATTTCGCTCATATTCTTATGGTAGATAGGCTAGGGCATGACAAAAACTACTGGATAGTTTTTTTGGCAAAATGTCCTGTTATTTCAAAGAAATATGCAAATTACCAAATTCCGTTAAAATCGTCATTTGACGCACCATTTTATTAAACAAGTTTGAGAGCCTCGCATGCAAAACCACATCATTCTTCCGTCTTTAGAACACTCAAATACTTTTGTGCAATGTTTAAATGTGTACTGGGTTGATTTTAGGGAATGTTGCGTTGTCTTTTTGGGTGCACAATAATTAAATTTCGAAGACATGTATTTCATTCACTTAAAAGTACTTCGTGAATATAATTAATTTTCACCATGTGCGAAACCTTCAAATGGACCAAGCTTCTGGTGGCTGAATCGCAGAAGGATGGTCTACAGATTCCTGTAAAAATTTCTTTGGGCAAATGATTGTGAGCGACGCGAGAGCTTTTCAAAGTACGTTAAAAATGCAAATATTTGACCATCCGTCGTCAAATTTCAATTTACGAGTTAGACGTTTATTTTAGCATGCGCCACATGACTTGACTTATGTTAAGCTGAAATAGACACAGAGCTGATAATTTCGAAATGTTCTAACCTTATTTGCTGTAAAAGGCAGGTCCAAAGCCGATTTGACGTGTTTCTAGTCGATCTCTCACCATTCGTCGGACATAAAGCAGATGTTTGCTTTTGTTTACACAAGGTTAACGTCCGATGTACATCGCCTACTGTCAACCTATTTCTGCGCATATGAACATCACTGCATCTAAGTCTAAAACGGCTGAGTCATTTGTAGATAGTTGCTTGCTTTGCGCTGCGCCAAAATATTGCGTTTGATCGATTGCTGACCATTGCTGATAAGCGTGTCGGCGCAGCACAATCTTACAGCCGTTATTGTTCGTCACGCAATGCTGTCACGGCATATGCTGCACATTTTGATCTATTTTGTATAGAGTACTCTAAGGATAAGTGAAACAATTTAATCATTGTTCATCTGTTTTTTCATATATATAATAATATATGTGTATATTTATATAATCATATTCTATAGTGTACGTGGCCTCGGTCCAAATCACGTTTGTTGTACGTTCTGATGTTTCAGACAACAGCTGATAAAGCTAGTACCTGTACTCACTAGAATTTTAAGAAAATCGCCATAAAAAAATTATAGATTAATGAAGCAAGAACTAGCTGAAATAAAAATAGGAAATCACAACGTGTCTAATTCGTGAGAAAAACAGACTAAATTTAATTAGTAATTACGTGAGTAAATAGCCCTGGCCATGCCATTTTATTTGGCGTATTTTGTTTGCTTAGTGGCGAGGCATTGGTATGTAACAGAAAATAGAGGACTGTTGTCAATATAGTCCAAAATTATCGTCAGTGAAATATTGTAAATAAAACACCTATTGACCGGTTACCTCCGCGGCCATCATTTGGTCATTCTGATAACGGTTTCATTATTGTCTTTACCCCTATTAAGCGGCCACCCAAAATTTAAGAACTTTATTTTGGAAAGGGCGATGGCAGATAAGAGTCTGAAATTGAAGGTGCATGACGAGTGATAATTCAAACACACGTCTATCATGATTGTATTGAATTGGCTCCATGTTCACCAAGAAATTTATAGCCCGATAGTGAAAAATTAAATATTCAAGGTACACCAACCTCTATTTAAGCGGCTAGCCCCATTAAGCGGTCGCCACCTAATTCCCCGAGGGTAGCCCACTGTATAACATGTAAACCAAAAATAATTGCACAGCGCGAAAAGACCTAAGTATGAGTTTAACGTTACAGTATTACGCAGGGGCATGGTAGGTAGCGGTGGTCGAGTAAAAGATAACAACAGGGGAAATGATAAATTATTCATTCTTTTCCTTTCTTAATTTAATCAGGGGCACCCAACGACCGTTTTCTCTCGAATGCTTTTAAACGCTGTTTTAGGCTATCTGAAGTACTTTTAAAGCTCTGTAGGTTAACTTTAGGTTGCGGTAAAAAAAATTTATCTGTTCGGTAATTCTAGGGGAACTTGAGTATTCTCGAATTTATTAGGGCTTTTTTGTCCATTTCTCGAAAACCTTAGGTCTTATCGCCTTTCCGAAAATGATAGCTGACCTTTTTTCAGTACCCAAAACGACATTTTTAACAATCCGAAAACAACAGTCATTAAATTTCTCATATCAGGAAAGTTCGAGGTGATAATTCTCTTAAGAAAATCAGAGGGGATTAAAGGCCTTCCGAACAGATAATTTACCGAAACGATCGGTTGGGTGCCCCTGTTTAATCTCTTCCTACTCAACACGATTGTGTGCTCCCAGTGATTCCAAGCCGTACGGAGCCTTACGTATTAGGATAGAAATTGTCCCACCCCTACCCCCTAAAATGGGATGACAGAATTGCGTGACGAACAAGGAACCGCTGCAAGCAAGGATCATGATGATCAAACGTAATATTTTGGTGTAGTGCAAAGCAAGCCACTATCTACGAATGACTTAGCCGTTTTTGACTTAGATGCAGTAGTGATCATATGTGTCGAACGAGGGTCACAGATTCATCGTATTCGACCGTTAAATAAGTTGACAGTTGGCGATGTACATCGGACGTTATGTAAACAAAAGCAAACTTCTGCTTTTTGTGCGACGAATGGTGAGAGATCGACTAGAAACACGTCAAATCGGCTTTGGACCTGCCTTTTACAGCAAATAAGGTTAGAACATTTCGAAATTATCAGCTCTGTGTCTATTTCAACTTAACATAGGTCAAGTCATGTGGCGCATGCTAAAATAAACGTCTAACCCGTGAATTGAAATTTGACGACGGATGGTCAAATATTTGCGTTTTTGACGTACTTTGAAAAGCTCTCGCGTCGCTCACAATCATTTGCCCAAAGAAATTTTTACAGGAATCTGTAGACCATCCTTCTGCAATTCAGCCACCAGAAGCTTGGTCCATTTGAAGGTTTCGCACATGGTGAAAATTAATTATATTCACGAAGTACTTTTAAGTGAATGAAATACATGTCTTCGAAATTTAATTATTGTGCACCCAAAAAGACAACGTAACATTCCCTAAAATCAACCCAGTACACATTTAAACATTGCACAAAAATATTTGAGTGTTTTAAAGACGGAAGAATGATGTGGTTTTGCATGCGAGGCTCTCAAACTTGTTTAATAAAATGGTGCGTCAAATGACGATTTTAACGGAATTTGGTAATTTGCATATTTCTTTGAAATAAAAGGATATTTTCCCAAAAAAACTATCCAGTAGTTTTTGTCATGCCTTAACCTATCTACCATAAGAATATGAGCGAAATCGAATTTTCGACCCTTGCCGCGAAATTAAGAATTTGTCTGATTTTTACAGGCAGGCACTCTTAATAACCGAGAGTGAGGTCGTTACGGGAAAATCTCAAACTGAGGTCTTGCCGTATTGACCGAGCGATAGCGAGGTCAATACGGTAGGCCGAGGTTTGAGATTTTCCCGGAACGACCGAACGGTCGAGGTTATTAAGTTGTTTATTATATGGCTCATCAATAAAGAGAAAAATCATTCGAGCGGAAGTCGTCAATTTACATCCGGCGATGCGCGCGTTTACCGATTCATTCATCGTCTCAAACCTAGGGCAAAACTACACAGTCAGTGAATTTCACCACTGTATTACGTATTCCGTTAAAAACACTCATTTCTTTACGGAAAAGTCACTGTCACAGCCTCAAAAACGTATTTTAGTATCGTGGTACCACAAGTTGATGGGGAAGTTTTTCCGACTTTTGGGGCGAAACGTCAACGCATATAGAAAAGACAGCAAGTGCTTCAAAATTGTCCAAACCAACCGTCTTTTCGGTGAAAGAAAATACTAATGCTTCAGAATGCACTGCTCAAAATAAGCTAAACTTTTAGCTACTGATATTCTCGTACTGATTTTAATCGGCTTTCATCGCTTCAATGCGCTTGAATTTTCAGAACCGGGCTCTTCCTAATTTGCATAATCCGTAATCGGCCCGTGGGCATTACGGGAGAATAATGCTCTACAATTCAGTGACAATTAACCAATCAGAGCGCGCGTTATATCGGCCACAAGCCAAAGCCATATAATAACATTCCATAACGCCCTGTGTGTGGTGAGCGTGCGATACCACAATGAAAATCCATGCGGATCAACGTCTCCAGAACAAACTAAGGTGGCCATGACACAAATCTCATTTTACAGTCCAGGTAAAAATCTTGTTACGGGACAAAGAATGAATCTTAAAACAAATGGCTCACTATTTGAAATATGCACCCTGTCCTGCATGATGCGTACCTGATTCCTCAAGAACGCAAGATGCTCCTCGTTTCTCTCTAATCAAGTTTTTTTAGTAGAAACTGGCCGAAGTCTATTCATTCCCGTGAACTTGTTTGGCTACGCCACTGTTGACTGTATATGTATATGTGGTAGATAACCGTTTCCCCACCGGCCCCTGCCTCGTCGATAATTTTTTTGCTCTCACTCCAATTTGGGCGCGGTCAGAACGCTTGACACGCGGGCTAGCCGCTTACGAAAGGAGCTGAAAGAGAAATTGCGTTAATTAGCGACTGACCGTAGAAAGAAGAGCTTGGACAATATATCAATACCCTCTATATCTTTCTCTTGTAGAGTGTGACGGTTTTGGGCCGCTTAATCACTTACTAGGAGGAACGAAAAACAGCCAGATAACGGCATCTTCTAGTCACATCAGAGACTTTCTGCCTTACGGCGCAAAATTCGAAGAACATCTTACTGGCTGGATGCTACGCAGGAGTTCTGGGGGAGAATTACATACAGTCCACTTCATACAAGTTGATCTGAGAAATGCGATTCAAACTAAATTTGTGGTGAGTATTGTACAGACCACACTAAGACTTGTAAAGCTTGAATCAAAAGCGTTTAAAGTCCATTTCTGACCACAAGGCCACGCAGTTTTATATTTTATCATTACTGTTTATTTATGTAACTGTTGGAGTCTCTATCTAGCGATATTAGTTTTAAAGTTTGTATACACCAGGAGCCATAATCGGGGACGGAGACCGTAAGCGCGCGCCATTTCTAGTATTGGGGTTGTCCCCATGATATGGGACAATAATTCTTTTTTTAGAACAAATTGCGCCATCGCCTGAGGCACACGCGCGTACATGCTGCGAGGATTTTTGCGGATGTCGCGCGGGGGAAATGGCGTCCGAAATTCCCGAAATTTTGTCATGTTTTTGGCCCACAACTCAACGCGTTTACATCTGTTGGACTTTTGCTTAAGTATTTTCGTCGTAAGCTGCTCCAGTTTGAGTGAAGTAAGACAGTATCGAATTTAGGTATGTTCCGCTTTAAGCTTAGATATGATATCGCTGACCAAGTTGTGTACCGACGGATGCTTCTTTTACATGAGCTGTACATTACTCCACTCTAAGTTTCACATATCTTGAAGATTAACAACTTTTCCAAACCACAGCAAAAAACTAGTTGGGTATATTTGGATATAGCAGCGTTTCAAGACTTCAAAGTTTCCCTCCTCTTGCCACAGCCTTGCGAGGATTTCGCCAGAGTCTATCTCGACCGAAAAGTAAAACAAATAAAATAAAACATATTAAACCCAATAGGAAGATTTTTTTCAATTTGTCAATAAGACGTCCAATGAAGCTGGCCTGAGGCTTAATCCCCCAATACTCAAAACTTCTTGGCTTGCAAGCTATTGGTTGAAGACCATCCTTGTGGATTTTCCCTTCTGAAAGTGCAACACACATTTGGCAATATAATGGATATTTCGGCTTCCAGTAAGCTCCAATAGCTGTTCCCGTTATATTGCCGATTCCTTTCGACTTCCACTCTAAGTATTTGTTATACTCAGTCTCGTTCGTGTCTAGACATTTTAGGTAATCGGCCAAATGTTTTGGACTCTTGAAATCACGTACTTTGATGACAGAGTGCCGCAGATTTCCGGGCAGGAACTCGTCTAGTTTGTCCGTGCTCATTACCACAGGAACCGAGCCGGCATCCAGAGCATGGGTTAGCTGATCATCAACAAAATAATCGCAGTCCTGATTAAAGAATACGAGAGTAAACTTGTACCTTTTGGCTAGTTCTGTTTTGAGTTGTTTAAAGTCTTTGCCGTTCCCTGAGCCGTAGATCCCAACTAGGTCATCTTTGTTCTTAAGACAGGCTCCATAAGAATCGACCTGGACAAAATCCATCAGCTGTCTCATGTATTCAGTCCGTACAGGCTCACAGTTCGAAAATGCCGCCATTATAAGCCCGTCTTTTTCCCCAGCAGGT
The DNA here is from genome assembly GCF_042242905.1 of Orbicella faveolata. Lineage (NCBI taxonomy): Eukaryota > Metazoa > Cnidaria > Anthozoa > Scleractinia > Merulinidae > Orbicella > Orbicella faveolata. The sequence continues at coordinate 3,545,249 of NW_028301577.1, forward strand.
AGTGGTGGTGTTAGCTTCGGCAAAGGATAAAAAGGTTGAGGAAAATCATAATCTAAACGATAACTTGTCAACAAATTGAATTTGGACATAAACGTAGGGTCGGTTAATAGCGGAGTATATACCGGGTTTTCTAGTGTCATCAAAATCCACGGCACAGATTCCATTGAAGGCATCATGTGTGAGTCCCTGGCATGGACGACGAAGCCGTTGGCGTCGCTCGCTCGGGATCTGTCATCCGTGACTTCACAAGGCACAGGGCATTCACCTTTCTTCCATGCCAGCTTTATATTCATTTGCTCTCCAAAGTACGTCGACCAGAAAATGATAAGCCATGGCTTTGTTTGGTTGGGAAACATATCAAAAACCCTGGCCGACCCTGAAATATGGCTGGTTGGTCCTTCCACCTCCCTTTGACTCTCCTTATCAGACTTTACTGGAGGATTCTCTGCTGTTAAGTAATTTGTTTTAAATTGCCATAAAAGTATTGTCCAGAATATAAGGCAAAATAACAACTTTAAGGCGAAGGGTTTCCTAACCATGGCAGAGTAACAGATACACATCTCGATGAACTCTTTTATATGCACCTGTTGAAAGACATTTCCATATTAGACACATAAATGACGGAGGTCAGATGCGAAACCATCTGTGAACAGTGTCAAAAGCCTGAAATTAGCAGGTCATGTTCTGCCATACCATTCTCGGAAAATGGAAATATTCATGTCATTAAAGATGTGTACATTATTCATCGTGGTGTAAGATAAGATAGAAGAATTTTTCTCTCGTTTGTCTTACGGTGGAGTCACTTTGAGATGTAGATCGCGACGTTTCGACTGCTATACTGCTAGTCCTCATCAGGCGATGAAATTTTATGGGTAATAATAACAGTCAAACCTATTTACAACGCCCCCCTAGGGGACATATGAAAGTGGCCGTTGTGGAGAGGTGTCAATTTAAGGGAGGTAGGAGTGTAATACGACACCTGATTATTTTTTTTCTGGAGCAACATTTTTTCAAGAAAATGCTTATTCTAGCATATAAAAATCAAAATTTGAAGTAAAAACTAACGGTAAAAGAAAGGGACGTTTCGACCGAGCTTCGGTCATTATCATAAAAGTGAAGATAAATATTTTGCATAAGTATAAATATAAAACAAAGAAAAGTATGTAAAGTATTAAATGTAAAAAGGGGTGTTAAGAACAATAAAACGCATGCAAGAATAACACAATTAAAAATGATAAAAAACTTTCGCACGAATTGAGTCTGAGTGCACATTGAGACTTGGTCTCAGTTCACTAACAAAAAACATTTTATAAGTGACACCGTCAAACTTGTTCTTGCACTTTTTTAAGGTGGTAAAATTCTTGGTAAGATCCTTGGGCACATAAGAATGTTTCACACGAAAACGTTTTCCAATGGAGGAAGACGCATTCTTGTGCTCGTCAACGCGTTGATGCAAATGCTGCCGCGTGTAACCAACACAACCTGCATCACACAGGTGACACTTAAATTTATAAACAAGGGATTGTTGCTTAACAATAGACGGCTTGACTTTGAGCGATTTCAGATGTTGTTTGATCTTGTGACTAACAAACGTGGGCTGGATGGTCACTTGAATTTTCTGGCTCAGATCTTTGAGTTGTGCTCGTACAATATCGGCCGAAGCCTGGTCTTTCAATGGCAGAACAACGCGAACAGGATCTAATTCATTGTTAACAGCTGGCAACTCGGGAACAGGTTGATCAGACTGTAATAAAGGGCGAGATGGTGGAATTAATCAACCTGTCTGGGTAACTCAGTCGAGAAAACACCATTTTGAGCCGATCACATTCCTTGGAAAAGTAAGACCAGTTGGAAGAGAGACGGAAGGCACGATCAAGCATAGTTTTAGTTGTTTTAAAATCAGCGCCTGAATCATGTTTTATTTGTTATTGACGACAAAATTCGAGTGTTTGTTCGCGGCAACTACATGTTCTTTTCAGATAAACAAGGTATGAATTAATACCATGTACGGAAACTACAGTTACTCGAGTTCCACGCTTGAAGCTTTTTTCTTCGTTGTTCTTTTTCTTTGTTTAGATAAACAAGATATATATTGTTTGTCTTTCTTCAACCTGCGCTATGCTATCAACTTGAGCGACACGTTTTCGGTGATTTTAAAACTCAAGACAGAATCGTATTGACTGTCGTATTGACTACCGTAGCTTAAGGCGATGATGCGGTTTGCCAGCAGGGCTGGATATAGATTTACTGAAAGGTTATGGTGGGAAAACACAAATGCGCTACTGTAAACTGGACCATACTGCTAAATTCATGATTTGACAGAATGTCCAATTGATCAGCCATTGCGTCTATATCTTCATGGGAGGCAGCCTGGCCACTTAGCTGGCCGGAGTTGTTTCTCAGTAGACCATAGTTTAACTCCTCAGTCATGCTGTAGATTGCCAACTGGTCTGCCATCCGCCAGTTAGGACTCAGTATTAAGCCTATTATGTTTAGTTCTTTCAGTTTACGTGGCGTACCTGTGAACTAGTAGCTACTGTTACACGTGTAGCTAAGCGCATTGACCACTATAAACAACAACATTTGAACATTATTTTGAATCTTAAAGCGAAAAATCAGCATACGCTATCACCAATTTCGACGAATATTAGAAGGAACAATTTTTAAGGAATGGAAACAACTTTAAGTTTAAAACAAGACACGTTTCGATCGTTCAACGATCATCTTCAGTTGCAAATTTGTTTACAAGTTCGTTTGAATTAATACAAGCAATGGCGGTAAGTAAAACGTGATACAATTCAAAATTTCGAAAAAATTAACGTACACACTTGCGCGAGCACTGCTGTTAATACAAGGAAGAAAATTGTAAAAAACTGAAATAATTACAATGATTATAACACCAAATGTTATGAGCAAAAAATCTAAAATAAACCGGTACTAAATAAATGTATATACATAAAGAATAATATCAGAACGAGAGAGTAAAGTCAGCATGTTGCAGCTGCTTATTTAAAGTGGGATTCTCCCATTTGATGTGCATTGCTTCCTTCAACATAAGTTGTAGTTTGTTGGGTGCACAATCCACGATGGAAAAGCAGTTCTTATTAGCTAAACACCGACATGCCTGGGATTGCTGCAAGTGCCGATATACGTGTGAGTTCCTGTCCCTGCTCAGATGCTCACGAACGCGCGTCGAGAGATGTCGATGCGCGTTCGTGAACAAAGAACACATTTTCACTTACAAACAACTTATCACAGTAAATGGTTTGAACCCAGGAGTATCAGTAGTTCGTATAGTGTGATCGTCCGGGTGAGTGTAATTCTGAAAAGAACCGTTGTTGGTGACTGACGTTTCGACAGCCTGAGCGGGAGTCATCTTCAGAGTCAAGTGAATAGTGTTTGTCATCGACTGACAAACACTATTCACTTGACTCTGGAGATGACTTCCGCTCAGGTTGTCGAAACGTCAGTCACCAATAACAGTTCTTTTCAGAACTACACTCACCCGGACGATCACACTATACAAACAACTTACCAACAATATCATTCGTAGCTCTTCATTTCGAAATAAAATTATACTAATTTGTAACGTCTGCAGCGACTGGCAATTCCAAACGAGACGAAACAAAACGAGCTCTAGGCGTGTCGCGACAAACTAGTGGGTGGGACTACTTTACAGGTCGTCTTCAAGGGTAGACAAGTAAACCACGGAAAACCGAAGATGACGGTTATCGGCGATTTATTGCATCAACATAAACGATCGTAAACTGAAATAACAATATGTAACGAATTTCTATCAATTTAGCGGAAAAGTTGCGTAACAAATAGTCAAAACTTACACGAAACAAACTAACGACTTGGAATGGATAACATAACGAAATTGAATAACAATACATCAAAAAAAGCCAGCGTAAATACTACGCTAAGATACTAAATAAGATTCGATACAGAAGTACACAACAAATGAAACTAATTAACAGCTCAATGCTTTCGAGCCTAAAAGGTGGGCGTTCACTCTAGTAACGTTCAGAACACTTTCTAATTTAGACGATTATAAATCAATTAACATTATACAAATGTTCCTTTGTATTCCTTCGCCCATAGCTATAAAAAACGTAACCTAATCAAAATGACAAAGTACTCACATATCGGTCCCGCTTGAGCCAAGGGTTAGGAAATCAAAAAGCATCAAGAGTTCAACGTTGACAAGACCACGCGAGATGGAAAGAAAAAACTACTTTAAAGGGACGCTAACTCAGCTTTTGTATGCGCGTGGTGACGCTTAAAGGTCCGATTACACAACCAATGAAAAAGAAGTAAACATTGTAACTACGTTCGTAACTAAGATAAAGAGACAATTATTAACTAATCAAAATTGACCTTTGTCTAGTGTCCTTAACATAATTGTTACACTTACCCAAGTCACAGGTCGTAAAAATAGATGCAATAAAAATCCACAGCGAATGATTCTGTCGGTTTCGAAATGATCACAAAACTTGGAACAAAACGGCATACGTTTAGGATCAGTCCTTAATCCGTGATCGAGGAATGGTGGAATATTGATCGACTTCTTTGTTGTCATTGACTGGCTTTTCTTTATTTAAGAATAATTACATGCCTAATTACAAAACTCCGAGGCTTGCGCATATTTCTCAAGGCTGGTTTTTCCCGAAACATGAGATGATTAGCAACATACGCAGGCGCAATAGAGCGCTGCTAAGTAACACCTAACAACAGGTGGTATTTATCAACATCTTACTGTGTCTGTGTGCGTCGGCTTATGCTTATGCTTATGCGCGAGTTAAAAGCAGTCTCTATTCCACTGTTTTTCACCCGGCAAGAGATTTAATCCCTGTCTATTTCTGTTCGGATTTTCATTGTTATTCATAAACTGTCCAGTAACGTTACACGCAGGTCACGTAGGTGTTATATTTGGCTTACATGTACACAGAAGAAAGTCACGCAATCCTGACGGCGCATCAAGCTACGCGATGTAGAAAATAAATTTGGAGAGTGGAAGATTCATCTTACAGCCAGAAAAATGGGGAACTTAAGCAATGACGACCGCGACCCCAAGGACAACGCTTAATAAAAATTGAATTTTTACATTCATATTTAGCAACTGGACGGTATTGGACTCAGAACTTGCTCAAGCTAAATATGTAATGCCATGCCAGCGTTCAATTCCAAATAAATGATACGAAAAATTAGCCGCCGTCGTTTGCCTTCTTCAAAATACGCAGAACATAGCCATTTCACGTTGTTGTTGTGCAGAGGACGGCAAAGAAATATATAAAGATTTATAACACACGTGCACGGCTATTGTTCTACTCACCAAACCTTTTGTTTGGAGACGTTCTCGTTGCCTTTGCCATTGCCGTCGTGGTTTGCTAAAGTTCTCTAATGATGACCGCGGTCCAGGTTCAAATTCTCTTTTAAATTCTAGGTTAAAGTTGTAAAAAGGTCGTAGTTGTCCACTGTGTTGAAAAACAATAATGAAAACGTATTATCTTTTGTCCGCAAAACAGCAACGATCGAAACGCGCCAATAAGAGCTGTTGAAAACTAACCAATCGTAACCAGTCCACATCATTATCTAATGAAGCCTGCCAGTGTGTAGTCGATCCACGAAACAAGGGAATACATCGTGAGCAAGGATAATACTATACTAGTAGTAATCAGAGATTATGAGAGTGCGTTCGACGCTCTCACTTTAATATATATATATATTAGGTCTAGATAGCAGCAGACATGTAAAGATTTTAAGGAAAACGACCACTTTTTTAAGTTTAAAAAACATGTTTCGACAGAACTTCTGTCATCTTCAGTTGAATGAATGATTACAAAGCAAGTTGAATAATAAGTAGGCAAAAATGCTAATTAAGACAAATAGTAACAACAGAAAGTGAAAAGGTGTAAATTAAAAGGATAATTTTAGATTTACATGGTGTAATTGCTGATTGAGGCAAGGTAGTTCTTTTTGAATATGGATAGCCTCCTTTATCTTGAGCTGAAAGCTGGTAGTGGCGTGATCTAAAATATGAAAGCAGTCTATTGAACACAATGAGCGACAACGTTCAGAATTCTGAAGATGTTTGAAGATGTGAGAGGCCTTATCAACAGCTAAGTGCTCACGTACGCTTGCAACAAGTTTTCCTGCTTGTTTGGTGCAGGAAAACTTGTTGCAGACCTTTCTCATTTAGCCCATTCTTATGTCTCTTCATACCGTCCAACGACTGCTGACCTCAAGAAACTCAGAGTTCTTAAGGAGCTAAAGAAGAACAAAAACATTGTCATTTTAAAACCAGACAAAGGGAATGGTGTGGTCGTCTTGGACCGAACAGATTACGACCAAGGTATCCTTAAGATCATCAATGACACTTCCAAATTGCGGCCCATCAAGGAAGATCCAACTTTACTGAGAGAAGGTAGACTGCAGCGACTTCTCCGAAAGTTGAAGAAAGATGGTCACCTTGCCAACGAAGTGTACGAAAACATCTATCCCAAAGGCTCTCAACCAGCAAGAATTTATGGCCTCCCCAAAATGCACAAGGATTTTGGACCTAACTCAACTCCGCCATTGCGCCCCATCGTGTCTTCTATTGGAACCTACAATTATAACCTGGCCAAGTATCTATGCAAACTTTTGGCGCCGCACATCCCAACTGAACACTGTGCTACAGACACTTTTACTTTTGTACAGGACATTCAATCTTTATCTATGTTTGGTAAATTTATGGTTTCCTTCGATGTGGAAAGTCTCTTTACTAACATACCTCTTGAGGAATGTATTGACCTGGCGGTCAATTACATTTCCGAGGGCAATCCTGACCTTAAGTTAAGTAAACCGGAACTTAGAAGCCTTTTCACTGTAGCCACCGCCCAGACCCATTTCTTATTTAACGGTTCTTTCTATGACCAAATTGACGGTGTGGCAATGGGGTCTCCCCTTGCTCCCGTATTAGCCAATCTTTTTATGGGACATCATGAAAAACTATGGTTGGAAAATTTTCAATGCTCTAAAATTTTATTTTATCGTAGGTATGTTGACGACACTTTTTGTTTATTTCACTCGGAGCACGATGCTGTTATATTTTTTGACTACATTAACTCTAGGCACCCCAACATAAGGTTTACTATGGAAAAAGAACTTAATCGCAAATTACCCTTTCTAGATGTTCTTATTGATAATAGTGACACTAATTCCTTCCTAACTAGGGTTTACCGTAAGAAAACCTTTACTGGGTTATTAACTAATTATTTAGCTTCACCTCGTACTCATACAAAGTAGGTCTCATTAGGACTCTTGTTGACAGGGCCTACAAGATCAACAACACTTGGTTGGGGTTACACGAGGATATAACCAAGCTTACTGAAATTCTCAAAAAGAACCTTTTCCCTGCCCATTTAATTGAAAAAGTGGTTAACCGTTACATCACTGGGGCCCATAGCAATCATTGTCCCCGGGGCTACCCCCTTACCACCTCGCCCACGTTTTACTTTAAGCTGCCGTACATAGGCCATTTTTCTGTCATCACTCAGAAGAAGATTCGACACTTAATCAAGCGCTATTGTAATGATTTAGACATCAAATTAGTTTTTTCTTCCTTTAAGATAGGTAACCTTTTTGGTGTGAAAGACCCTATCCCCGGCGGGCTTCGTTCACGTGTAGTTTATAAGTTTACATGTGCGGACTGTAATGCCTGTTATGTCGGCGAAACCTCCCGACATTTTTCCACACGCGTACGTGAGCACTTAGCCGTTGATAAGGCCTCTCACATCTTCAAACATCTTCAGAATTCTGAACGTTGTCGCTCATTGTGTTCAATAGACTGCTTTCATATTTTAGATCACGCCACTACCAGCTTTCAGCTCAAGATAAAGGAGGCTATCCATATTCAAAAAGAACTACCTTGCCTCAATCAGCAATTACACCATGTAAATCTAAAATTATCCTTTTAATTTACACCTTTTCACGTTCTGTTGTTACTATTTGTCTTAATTAGCATTTTTGCCTACTTATTATTCAACTTGCTTTGTAATCATTCATTCAACTGAAGATGACAGAAGTTCTGTCGAAACATGTTTTTTAAACTTAAAAAAGTGGTCGTTTTCCTTAAAATCTTTATGTATATATTAGTAATTGAACTGAGTGGAGTGCAATTTGGTCTGAAATCATACGTGCATACGCGTGATTTCAAAATTGAACGAGCGCTATGGAGGGGGAATTGGGACAAAAATGCCATTGAATCACATTTCATGCCATTGGATCATCGATGCTATGTCATTGGATCAAACATCGTTCTATCCGACAATATTTTTCATGTCATTGGATCGTATGTCATTCTATCGGACCATATTTTTCATGTCATTAGATCGAACTTCATGCCACTGGATCGGACTTCATGCCACTGGATCGGACTTCATGTCATTGGATCAAACTTCATGTCATTGGATCAAACTTCATGTCATTGGATCAAACTTCATGTCATTGGATCAAACTTCATGTCATTGGATCAAACTTCATGTCATTGGATCAAACTTCATGCCACTGGATCGGACTTCATGCCACTGGATCGAACTTCATGCCATTGGATCAAACTTCATGTCATTGGATCAAACTTCATGTCATTGGATCAAACTTCATGTCATTGGATCAAACTTCATGTCATTGGATCGGACTTCATGCCATTGGATCGGACTTCATGTTATTGGATCGAACTTCATGTCATTGGATCGAACTTCATGTCATTGGATCGAACGTCATGCCATTGGATCGGACTTCATGCCATTGGATCGGACTTTATGTTATTGGATCATGCATCATTCTAATGGACGCTGTGCGTGATGTCCTTTACGTCACTTAATCGGAATTTATGTAATTGGATCGGAATTCATGTCGTTGGATCATACATCATTCTATCAGACCATAATACCTCGTATGCCACAATATCTTTGTTTCATTTGATCTTACATTATTTAAGCGCCCAAATCCTCATGTCGGCAAGTGCATTACAATACGGTACATTATAAATATCATACAAGAAGTACCTACCTAAAAATTGTCTCCCAGGGTGCTTTTCAGGCATAATTTTTAAAAATGGCGGCCACTGAAGAGGGTCAGCATCAAACGGTACGAGAACTGATAGTAAACAACGTAAAAACCGTTCTTGTCGATGTTATAAATCGGCTCAATTCGAATACAGGTCTTGATTATAGCTTATATAAGGTAGAATGGCTATGTTCACTGATTTTGAGACTGGGTGGAATGTTTGAAGAAGAATTGCTCCCAAACTTGCTTCAAGCTCGCCACCTAATATTACAGATGGTGAATGAGGATTCCTTCGACGACTACAGTACTACGAGAGCAGTGATAGCAACTGGAAGTAAAGGAAGGCCGAAACTCGACATCAGCCGAAACCAGCTAGAGTATTATCTTGAGAAAGGTTTTAAGGGCGCTGACATAGCCAAGATGCTTAGAGTCAGTGATAAAACAGTGTACAGAAGACTCCATGAATTTGGAATCTCGGTTCGTGTAAGTTATTCAAGTATGAGTGAAGCAGAATTAGATGCTGTCATCCAGGATATACTTCATAATTTCCCAAATTGTGGGTACAAGTCCATCCGTGGCCATCTCCTGTCCAAGGGCCACAAAATTCAAGAAGAAAGAATCAGAGAAGCAATGAGAAGAGTTGACCCTGACGGTAATATATCAATGTCAAGACAGTAAGAGAAGAGGTGGGAGGTGGGTCATTAATACAGAAGAACCCCAATTAAGCAGCCGCCCTCCGGGAAAGGACAAGTGGCTTAAAAATGTTGCATGTATTTTCAATCAAGTTGTTAACAATTAGAAGGTTTCACACCTTTTCCTTTGGGTTGCTTGTCATCATGTTGTAGGCACTGCTGTCAGAGGTCTCCAGATTTGTGTGACACACAGAAGATCTTACAATGTAAGGGCCCCTTTAGCCCTTTGGCACATGGATGGTCACCATAAACTGGTGAGGTGTGTGTATTTGCCAAAATTGAAAAACAATTTTTCACCATGAAAACAGCTCGTGTTTCTTTCAAGGGTGAATTAATGAATTAATGAATTCGTTTCTGGAAATTTGATTATATTCATTGCTTTAATATTCCATTCTTGAAGTGAATATTTCAACATTGAATGGCGACTTGATTGTTGATTGGATTGTTGTCTGGCTTCACGCAATAAGCATGTGGGAATTTGGCCAAAATTTGCATAATTTTGACTGCAACTGGTAAACTGTCATGTTACACACTGTTTTCTCATCATTTTGTTTGTCACTTGCTTTTCTTAACCCTCTCATGATAGAAAAAGAGAGAGGCAGAGATTTTAGTGCACTCAAAAGGCTCAAAATGCTGCTGGCAGAAGAGAAAGTGGGAAAAATGTTGTTACCCAGTTTTTGTTTTTATGGAAATTAGGGATATTTTGTTGCACTAAGTCAGGCATCATGAAATCAACATTTTTGTTTTGAATCAAGTTGCCATTTCAACATTGAAATATTCCTTTCAAAAATAGAATATTGAAGCAAAGAATGAAGTCAAATTTCCGTAAATGAATTCATTAATTCACCATTGATAGGAACACTTGAGGTGTTTTGTTTATTTCCTATTTTCTCCTTTTGTACATCATGTCCATGTTGCTTTTTAGGTGGAAATTTGTCATACATGGCTGTATTGATGGATTTTCTAGAAAGATCATGTTTCTTTGATGCAATGGAAACAATCAGGCTGACACTGTCCTTGACTTGTTCTTGGAAGCAGTCAATGTCCCTGGTCTGCCATCACGAGTAAGATCAGATCACGGAGTGGAAAACGTGAATGTTGCTTGGTACATGCTTACTCACCCAGCAAGAGGACCAGGAAGGGGCAGTATAATCACTGGGCCAAGTGTACACAATCAATGGATAAAACGATTGTGGAGAGACTTGTTTGCAAGCTGTATCTACATTATTTTATTATTCAGTATTCTACTTTCTTGAGGAATCTGGGCATTTAGAGTTGTCCAACAACATCCACATGTTCTGTTTGCATTACACATTTCTACCAAGAATAAATCAGCACCTCCATGATTTTGCAAGTTCCTGGAATGATCACCCAATGAGAACTGCAAGAAACAAAACACCAAACCAGCTTTGGATAATTGGTTTAATTGACAATGCAAGAATCATGGAAGTTTCTATGGAGCAGCAGGTGGGAGAGCTTTCTTATCTTATTTCCCTCAACATTTGTAGGCCAATGACAATCTCTTTGAAATGGCTTAAGGATGTTCAGCGTTAAAATATTATATACCTCCCCGTCTTCAGAGTTCTATACAGGAATTCTAGTACACAGCTTTGTTGATGAATAACTTTTGTATGTATAAATTTTACTAGTATTCTTCGTGAATGCTGTTCACTGATTGGCTTTGCTACTATCTATTGTTGTTGATTGTAAGTAGCAGTTATCGAGAAAATGGCACCTGCTTCTTCCTGTTTGCAAAATGTTTTTAGTGACTGTAAAGATTTGGATAGTCTTGTTAGTTTTGAGCATCTAGTTGCTTTATACTAAAACAATAAGATTATTCACTTGATTATTAGATCCTGTTATAGTTGACTTGGGCTTTGCCTTCATCAACTATCACACAATAGAAATCTCATGCTCATAATCTAATTGTTAAGTAGAATTTATAAAGATTATCAAAGAAAACAAATTGAGATTGCTTTACAAGTCTCTTAAAAATTCAGTGCCATCAAAGTGAAAGCTACCCAATTTCTAATCCATTGTGGCCAACAATAATTATTTTAAAATTATTTAGTGGAAGATTTTCTCTTTGGGATGTTTTTGTGTATCTAGACAACAGACAGGTTTATTATAATAATTTCATCAGTTATTGTGGCATATTTTTGTGCTAATGGAGAATTCAGCAGGCTAAAATATATTTTATCTCACTGCCGTGGACCAATCAGAAACAAGAAAGTAACAAAGCTAGCCAATCAGAGCTGCAAATGAGGGCAATCTATGAAGACTCACCCATCTGTAATTTCCTGTTCTTTTCATTCATATTGTATAAATCTTGCCTTAGCAGAATTGGGATGACTATGGCATAGACTGTGATGGGCCCCTTCCAGAGAGTTGTCGAGATGAGGAGGCTGTGATCATCCCGAATATTCCGAACCCACTAACAGACAGTGATTATCATGACCTGATCCATGCCATAAATCCAATGCAACATGACAATAGTTATGGAATTAATGTGTACTTGAGTGCTTGCAACTTTGTTGCGGAGAGACTCTCATTGCAGTGAACAGTCAATCTCTGGCCATGACTGGCAGGAGGTGTTAGGAGTCTAAATTTGTGATTCGGAAGTTTAGTCAGAGAACAAATTCGAGAGAAAATAACCCTCTAAAACCAAATCCTGGGAATATTGTGTTCTGGCATGCTAGTTCCAGCACTAAACCAGATCAATGATAACTGTGTTTACTGTTATCTCAGTGCTAATCAAGATACAGTTTAGCAAATACTTGTTTCTCTTTTATTGATGACAAATCAACTCATTATCAACTCATTGCACTAGGCACCTACTGGTATCTGTGTGTTTCTAACAAAGAAGTAATGTTGTGTTAATCCTATGTTATCTGGTATAAATGATGTACTGGGTACTTCCCACCAATGTAACTACATGTATGTATCCCATGTCATTTTAATCACATGATTCATATTTGAATGCCAATGTTGCTTTTTACATAAAAAAAGCTCTAATAAAACTGGAACCTAAAAATTTATAACTTGAAAATCTCTGAACAACAAGAAAACAACTAAAATTTACCATTTCAACTGAAATGCAATAACACACGCCTTTTACATGCAATTAAAACCATCATATGATATCCTTATATTTCTGAATTTCAACATTGCAAAAACAAACACAACAGTGAAAATTGTACACCTGTATGATAAAGACACATTCGTACAAATGAAAATCCTTTTGACCCATATCGGATTGCAGTGTCCATGCAATTCATGAACTCCTGATATGTATTATGGCCAATGGGAAGCAATAAAGACATGAAACAACACTCTGATGTTGGTAACTTGCTGCTCTCATTTGTATTAAACTTAACCACCAAGATCTCTTTTCGTGGAGGTAGGAAATCCCATCCAGTCCAGAAGCAGCACAAGTCATTCAGCCGTGTCTCACCTGCAAGTTTAAGGGAAACATTCATGACCAAATTATTTTTTAGTGTAATGATTATTGTTAGTGGGCACTGGTTGTGTTCTATTGCAGTTTTATGAATGTGTTTGGTTCCCTCATAATTGACATTGAAGTCTATTATTGTTAAATTTTACAGTTATGTTGCAGACCATTAATGGACACAGACCTTGATGAACAACACTTCCCTTAACCCTGTACCAGAATGTCTAAGACCAACATGTTATTGCCGTCATCACTCTGACACCTATTATCTTTTTTGAAGAAGGTGAAACCAAATGAAAAAAAAAACTTCCAATGTGAAGTTATTTTTTTAATGTACCCACTTTGATATCAGATAAATACCTTCCTTTCTTTGGGCAATTTCCTGCACATATTGCTCAAACATAATTCTTGCCTGGACTTCTTTCTCTCCACTTTCATTGTCATTGGTAACTTTAGCCAGGAATTCTGTAACAGATATGTGCTTTGCAGCATGAGGCGGAAAAACAATCTCTACCAGTGATGGCTGCTGGGTTAGGAAGCTTTGCAACGTCACCTCATTCAGTCCTGTTACAATTTGAATAATAATAATAATAATAATGATAATAATGATGATAATAATAATAATTAATAATATTACTAAATAATAATAATTTTAATTTTAATTTTAATAATAATAAAAGAGTTAAATGTAGGAATCATTACATTTAAACACATGCAGACTGCTACTGGTATTCCATTTTCCAGGATTGAAAAACCTTCAAAAACCAGCAAATCAAAGGGTGTACTATACATGTAATCTTTCAACAAATTTTAGCCCTGTTTCTTGGCATCTTCAGGACAATGTTCATTCAATCACAAGCTACAAAAGCATGACAACTCAGTGTCTTATCTGGGCCACATTCTGAAAGTACATGTGTAAAACATTCAATATGCTAATAAATACACCGCAGATAAAATAATCTTGTCATTACCGGTATTACCTTTAGACATGTCATCCAGCTCACGTTTTCTCTTATCAATTACAAAGTACCAAAGCAGTCCTTGAATTAGGACATCTCTACCACTGCAGAGAAGTTCAGGTTCCAAACCAGCCTCCATCATGTAGGTAGCTAGGTTTGCTCTTAGTTCATCTGAAATCTTTTCATCAGCATTCCACTGTTGTAACTGTTGTATCCAAACAAAGATCTGTTACATCCAAGCTTTAATTTAAAGTCAAAATATGTGTTTAAAATAAATTTGTCTTTTTGCATGCACTTAAAAAATTTGACCATCCCAACTGTGCTTTGAAGTGTAAAATCTGTCATTACTTAATTCCTCATTGACATAATCCTCTAGCAATGTCTTAAAAAAATAAAAGGAACAAAACCTCAATATTATTTCTCAGTCCTTATACATGTACTCTGATATGGTGGCATGTCATATCACCCTCTTGGATACCCTAGATTATGGTCCCAAAGGCTTGGGTTCTTGTATGCTGTCTTCAGCAAGATGTCCATGATCATATTCAGAGCAAGAAAACATGGAAATTGAGGTGTTATCCATTGATGAATAGGGAAGAAAACTATATGGGTAGCTTAAGAGATAGATGACTTTAGTGTACACGTAACCTGCACTAGCTTTCACTGTATTAAGCTTTAGAAAAAATAATTAGCAACTATTCCATGAGTCCAAATGCTTGTTTTATTAAAAACACCCAAGGAATTGCAATATTTGAGCTCCCTGCCTGTTCTTCGCTGACACTTAGGTAGGTACCATATTTGTGTTTCATGGTATATTAGCCCATTTCCCACAATGGCTAAGCCAATTAAAACTCTGGAATTGCATTAACCAATAATCCAGTTTTAAATATAATTATTATAAAAGAAAATTATTTCAAACCCTAACAAACCTCTTGTATGGTCTCCCGCAGGATAACATCAGGAAGATCCTGCAGTACTATTGGGGGAGGATTCTTTGCTAGGTCATCATGAGACCAGTAGTGCTTTGCCACGGGAGAGAGTCCATAAACACCAGGCCCTCCATGTAATCTGGAGTGACCAATTATCTTGCCAATGGCGGTATATGCTCCCATCTGCTGCCCAATCTGGTTGTGTATGGGAAGTAAATGGTCAAGCTCTCCTTCAAAGAACAAAATGGGTCTCCCTTCACCATGAATTCCTTCTTGTAGAATCTTCATGGCACAGACAAAAAACTCCCTAACTGGCCCCGCACCAACTCCTTCTTCATCTTCAAACCGCACCCTGGGTGGTACTCTCAAAATATCCAAATACCCAAAATATCATTTTTGAGCTCTTCATTTCCTTCCATTCTGCTGACAAAGAAACGCTCTCTTGGTTTATCCCTTTGCATGTTGCTTCTCTGAAAATCTTCTAAGGCATCCATGGGACTTAAAGTCTGGGTGTAAGTTCTCATCTTTTCTGGTGTTGTTTTTGATGTGAATGCTGGAGTCAAAAGATCAACGTCGCTGTCGTGGTCCTCATAACCTAAAAAATTGTAATACAGCAAGAGAGGTAAAAATTACTATAATGAAAACAGTCATCACGACAATGAGTAATCATGTCTAAGCTGGCCTACTGTGAATTTTGACTTCAAAAAATTGGGTATTTTGGTCCAAATGGCCCTTTATAGAAGGGGTAGCTAACCAAATTTGCTTGCTCAGGTGGGTTCAGCTGTATGTAAATAAGTTTTCCTGTAGCTGGATAAATCTCAATACTCACTATTAGGGATTATTTTCTGTTCCTTTTTTCTTAATTTTCTAAAAGAAATTTTGTAAAGACCGAGTCAGAAGTTATGTTATACGTAAGAGTGAACCGGAAGTTATGTTACACGTGCGGGGCAATTGACAGTTCAAAAATAAAAGTCCCTGGATTTTGGGGAGAAGCGCTTATGCCATCAGAAAAAAAAAATTGTGTGGATGTTTTGCACTTTTTACGGGAATTTCAATGGGAAATCTTGACTTTGTTGGAATTAATTTGGAGTGGAAAATTTATGAACCTAAGGAGAAACACTCACCGTTTACCATGTCTGGTATTTCAAGAAATAATCCTAACAACTCCTTTTCAGCAAGGTTGACATCTCCATTGTTATTGAACAATGACTGAGAGATCTGCTGCAAAGTTGCATCTGGACATAACTCCCTCAACATGTCAGTACTGCTGCCTACATCGCCAGTTGATAATGCAGAAATGCTGGATGGACACTGAGTCAGACCATATTTACAATCTCTTGTCATTCTAATGATTGGCACAGGAAGAAATTAAGTCAACATTAATAAATATTGTCTATAATAGCTGCAAGATACCTTCCCATCATTTTCCAGCCCTTTATACCTAGATGGGTCAGTACTACCACTCTTTATTGGTTGCTGATACAATAATAGTATGAAACAAATACCCAATCAAGGATAACCAACTTGTGATTAATATCATCAGGCAACCTTTTGGCTTCACATAATTTATTGTGTGATCCAAAAGTTTGTTTATACTCTTTAACCACCAAATGACTCCCATTCTAACCCCTATGGATAGATTCATTTACCTTGAGGATCCACCTCCACAGACCTGTTGGTGTTCTCTCACCTGGGCCATAGCAATCATCAAATTACAGTTCAAACACTTAACCTTTGGAGAAAGCGCAGCCTAAAAAAAGATATATACTACTGTTAATTTAACACCACGTAACACTTAAAATATTTTCCCCATCCATAAATGTTACCTCAGGCACATCTGGCTCCTCATCTAGGTCAGCTTGGAGAGGACGAATGTAGGCAACAGCCTGCCCTAACCTGTCCTTAAGATGTGGGGCTTTGTAGCCAAAGGCCCCTGGATATACCAAACGTAGCTGCCTCTGACCACCACCTCCTCCTTCTGCATGGAGGACTTCAAACCCACCTCCACTTTTCAGTTTTGGAAAGCGCTCCTCTAATGCACAGGCCAACTCCTCATGACTTGCATTTTTCTTAATCAACAAGTGGGCTTTGCCCAAACCCGCATCTAACAGCTTATTTAGCCTCTCCCTTGATGGAGTGATATTTTCTTCTTGCAGGCCAAGCAAACAGAAATTATGCATCCAAGTCTCCTTGGGCACAAACATTTTCTTGGCTGGGATATACTCAGCCATCTTTTGTTTTTTAGGGAGTGGCTGACCTCTGCTTGTACGGGATGAACACAATCCTGGAAATCTTCTCCTGAAAATCAATAAAACTTTTGGTTTCCAAAGCAGAGTATAATGCTTGTTAGTATATACCACACAAGTGAATAGTGCTTTCCGCACAGGCTGATTGGTTAACTCGGAGTGATTAGCAAAGCACTATCTGAGCAGCCGAAGAGAAACAAAATGGCTTCGCCCGTCACTTTGTGTACCGAAAGTAATGTTTTGGTTCACTAGTTATTCAACTTGTGTGGTATATACTAAAACAATTAGTCACCTCAGTGTCGGTGAAAGTGGTGAATATTTACCGAGCCACAAAGTGGAGAGGTAAATATCCACCACTATTCACCTCCACTTCGGTGAATACTTGTTTATTATTATACAATAAACAGGATATTTCTTTCAACCACGCTGAAGAAAATAACAGATAATGCAAATTAAAAAATTGCTCCCTCTTATTGGCACCCCTTCAGAATTTCAATGCTAGAAAGGACTGGGTTAGGATATAGATATAAGGGGTATAGAAACAAATATAAGCTCGTGGTACAAAAAGTGTAAATTCCAAAAGTACTTTTTACACCAGTTAATTTTGAGCTTTTGATCACTTAAAACTGCTTAAAATACCGATGCTCAAAACGTCGCTAGCGTACAACGCTTGTATCGCTATAATCTGACAACGATAAGGGAAACAGCCGCATACAGATGTTGAGTGATACTTGGGCATTTTTATAAGCTTGACTGTTTCTATCAAAATACAAACAGGAGAAAAATTATGTTCCATACATGACCGAACTTGAAGCTAGCACCTCTAGCTCAGATTTAGAAATTATCTGCAATAAAAACACAGCGCCAAAAGCGGCAACTCTTTACTCGGGTAGTTTCTAGGGGCGCTTTACGATTACCTGAATTCCATAGAGGCTGACATCTTTGGACCTTCCACGTGCGATGGCGGCAGCTGTCGGTCTAGCGCGTCGCTTTCGCAAGGCTCCGCGCCTTGGGGACTGCTTTCCGTTTTCTCCAGGTGACTTACAACTTCTCTCAGGAGGGACTGTGTCTTGAACATCAAGTTTTCTTCTTCTGCCATGTTTTTTTTTGCTTCTGCTATAAATTATATGTAAATATATGCCAGCACTACTCAACCTTCCCGCTCTTGTGTGAATCATGGAATGAGTTGAAACCACTTCAAACCGGTTTGCACCCTGGGAACTTTGTGCCTGAATGCATTCTGGGAAATATTATTTCTTATGATGAACCGCTGACCCGATAAAAGTGCTCCGTTGAAATGAAATCGATCCAAAAGAATGATATGATCCAATAACATAAAGTCCGATCCAATAACATGAAGTCAGATCCAATAACATGAAGTCCGATCCAATGGCATGAAGTTTGATCCAATGACATGAAGTCCGATCCAATGGCATGAAGTTCGATCCAATGACATGAAAAATATGGTCCGATAGAATGACATACGATCCAATGACATGAAAAATATTGTCGGATAGAACGATGTTTGATCCAATGACATAGCATCGATGATCCAATGGCATGAAATGTGATTCAATGGCATTTTTGTCCCAATTCCCCCTCCATAGTATGTATGACTCGGACTTTAAAGTGCACGAGCTGCACTATGCAAATGAACTAACTGTGCGCGTCAGACTTTCCTTTCAAAAACTTTTGCAAACTCACCAAACAAGCAGAAACAATAAGAAACCATCAAAACAGGTTTTGGTCATGATTAACCATTCTACGAGAAACTCACAAATTAACTCGATACCAGTGTAGAGAGTTTTCTTGCTATATTCTTCAGTCAGAACAAACGCAAAAACATACGCGTAAGCTTACAACTAGCGTGAGCAGATCTTATAATTCATTCCAAGCGCGAGGTTGAAGTCTTGTTTTCGACCCTGAAAAACCCACCTTTTCCGTTAGCTCAGAGCATAACACTACATATAAGCGCCCTGGTTCGTACTCCTTCTATTCCCTGCCATCGCTGTGAAAAATACGCAAGAGAATCTCCCAACTCTCACCATTTGATCACGCAACGTGACAGCATCCATGCGAGAGCCCCCGACATGTGCGTGGATCCGCGCGGACATATGACGTCAGGATGGTGCAATTTTTTCTAAAAATATAAAAATTGTCCCATATCATAAGTGCGCGCGAATCCCGAGACTTACGGTCTCCTTCCCCGATTATGGCTCCTGCCTGACATAAATTACATTATGCCTGGTCATAATGTCTGCTTTTTTTTTTCACTTTGCTGGCTATCTGCTGTTCATCGTAAAATAAATATGTAAATAAGTTAACATGATGTAACAGGATTTACTGACATGATGTACTTTTGCAGGCTGCAGTTCAAGGTCTGTCTCCAAAGATTCCATCTGACGAGCTAGATTTAGCACTTAATAAGGATTGAGTGGAGTAGACAGAAAAGAAAACTACCATTGAAACAGGGGGTAGGAACGTGAAAATTTAAAACAAATGGAATCAAAAGGGATCAGATAATCGCTACCACGCGAGACTAAGTAATTTTAAGACGGAAAAGTATTCAATATTACAATTTTAGAACTTTGAGGGAACCAAACAGAGCCTGACCAAGTGACGACAAAATAACCTTTAAGGCAACCACATGAGAACGAGGTTGCCGAGGAGGTTTAACTGGATTGGATCAGAAGCTGGTTTGGTGCTGATCTCGGCTCGTATTAACAACATCGACACAGTCTGTGATGTCCTAGCAGTCTGGTTTCTATGTGCCTCAACTTGCGATTGCTGAAGTCCATCTTTATTTCATTGCAATTGCAGGGAATACAAACTAAAGAGACTAAACAGTTTTTTGGCACTGGCTTTGATAATAACTTTAAAATGTCTAAAATAGTAAAACTTGGATCTTCATCAGCTTGGGATGACGGGAAGAGTTTCTGCTATGATTTTTGTTAGAATTGGTCTTGTTTATTTAGGCGGACTGGAACAGGAGCAGTGAAAGAACACTGAATTGTACGATCGATTTATTACACGCAAAGGCTGTCTTGAATATTGACTCTCTGTGAAGAGCCCGACATGACAAGACCAGTGTTACAGTAGTCTTTGTTGATGTATTTTCAGTATTTTTTTAATCGTTATCCTGTCCCTCTCAAAGCTGCCTACAAGGTGGGATAAGTCCGAGAAATTAGGCGTATTAAAATCTAAATTATATAACGTTGAGTTAATAACCTTTTTTTCTTGTATTTTTACCCTGTCAAGGTTGATCGAAGCGCTGGAAGCACTGTAACAGTCACAAAAAATATTCAAGTTCACAGCCACTACCCGTTTCGTTCGGTTCGTCCTTCCTCCTTTTTAAAAACCTGAGACCCGTTTCTCGAAAGCCCCGGAAGCTTTCAGGCCCGGAAAGCCATTTTTAGTCGATCTGTATCTGAAAAACGAAAAGTGTATGCGCCTGAAACTCCTTGTATGAAGGGAACTTCTCTTCATATTAAGAATATGTGAATAAAATAGCTTTGTAATCGTAAGGTTCGAGATTTTGCTATGGCTTTACGTACCCGAAAAGTTTCCTCGGCTTTCGAGAAACGGGCCCTTGGGCGAGAACAACCTGTTTATAAGGTAGAGTTGTATGGCTTCCCAGGCGAAGGGAAAACAAATGGCAAAGGCAAAAAAGGTAAAGATCAGACAATAGAGGGGAATACACTAGAACTGAAAAGCAAAAGGCTTACATAGGTCTAAGTCTTGTGTTGCTTTCGCTCGTCCCGCTTTCACTCGTCCCCTCTTTCTCAGTCACACTCATTACGTCGAGTCGGTTTCCGTAATCTCGTCCACCTTTTTGAACAACTATGCATTGAAGAATTTAATGGGCGAATCGCTCTCAAAGAATTCCTTAACAGCTTAAGACGTTACTTTAATCTTAAAAATAGTCAAACGGATTACACGCCCTCCTTTGAAGTGCTAACTTAAAATTGGCGTCCCGAATCATTCTGATACTAAGCATTTTTTTTTTTATGTTTATACTAAGCATCCATGCAACCTAAGATTGGCATAAACGACGGCTCATCTCTACAACAACAACAACAGTAACAACCAACAAATTGGAACATGCTTCTCTAGCCTGGACCGTTGTCTTGCTGATTTGGAACTTTTCCAGCTTTTGAGTTGTCGAGCGGCAGGTATATATTTCTGTTAGCAGGTTGCAGGTTGCAGGTTGAAACGACTTGTTTATTTGCTTTGAGTTGAAGTCGAATAAACCCCAGTATAAAGGCTAACTGCAAGCAACCTAAGTTAATTTAGGCTAACCGGAGTGCTGTTCAGGCTAACCGAAGTCCTAAGTAGACTCACGCGGACTTAAAAGTTGATTTTTCAACCTGCAACCTGCAAAACATACCAGCCCGTTGTCGAATAGGTAGGCGTCAATCGTAACATTAACGCTACACAAACATTCTTCGTTTTTCTTAGTGTGACTTTGCGCTTATAATTTCGATACAAAAAATGTTGAAAACCATTAGTGGTTTCTCTCTTATCTTACAGCCCCTTTTTAAATAAATTAATTAGCCACATGTAGGATAAACTCTTTCAGAGCGATCAAATCAAACAATTGTGATATTGCTCTCCCTCGTTTTCTTTGAGCGAATTATTACCTTACTATGTAGTACTTCACTCGGATGAAAAACTACCAGTTCTAGCAGAGAAGTTTTTCGCGAAATTAAAAATCTAAACACAACAACAACCAAAGCTTTTTTATAATTTTGTGTGTGTTTTTCACTGCAGTTCCAGTGCCCGTGGGAGTAGGAATGGAATCGGTATCACAACTGATAACCAGCTCACCTCGTCCTCAAACCAAGGCCCTAAATATGGAGCCCAGTACTCCAGGTTGAATTCACGGTTAGAGGTAGAGCATGGTGCGCGGGATCATGTGACTCATCTGAATTTTTACAAATTGACCTGGGTCAAGTCTATCTTATATATGAGGTAAATTGTAACGGATATTGAAATGGGAAATTTAATCTCAGATAGTGTCCTTGGGTTTGCCTGACAGAATAAAAGGTATGACGAGATTCCATGTTGTGTTTCAAAGCAAATTCTTTGACCGACCGCTAACAAGTATCATCCTCAAGTTACCAAGGATCACATTTTACTTCTGTAAAGAGTAAGGAACAACAGACATTTTGGCTTGGGAAATAGTCGTACAAACTTTTTTTCCCTAAATTCTGCACCAAATTTGTTGCACAAAATGGCATTTCACACTGCAGGTACTGTCAATTTCTATAGCATAAAACGACTTAATGCAGATGATGTAATATTACAAGAATTACAACCCAAAAACTCACTTAGAAGCATTTTAGAAAATTTCCCTCCAAAGGATTCCCGTAAAATGAAACAAACAGACCTTCTTTTTCTGGGTTTCTTTTTAGCTTTTTGTGAGACGTCTTGTGCGAAACCTGGCGGTTCGACACAAACTGTTGTTCTCAGTTCACGCGCACTTTGTTAGATTTCGACCTCAGACGGACGAGTGCGCCAACATGGCGTGTATGAGAGTGGAACTCTTCTGGTGCGCAGATCCTGTTAAATGTAAAAGTGAAGAAGAAGTTATTGTTCCTTGAATGGCAGCCAAAGACCGTACTGAACCGTTTCAAATTAATACTTTCTACACAGTTAATATTAATCACTGGCCTCTGAAACTCGCACAAAGAACTGTACATTAGTTATAATAATAATAATAATAATAATAATAATAATAATAATAATAATAATAACTGTTTATTTACAAATCCATAGTTAAGTGACAAGGAGATAAAAGAGATTATCCCTTTCTAGTTTATCTCCAGATAATAAAATAAATTGAGACATTAATGATTATTTACAACTGTTTGAAATACTAACTATATATATATAATACATCACAATGGAAGTCAGAACTTAGTCTTCACTAGAAAAATTTGCAAGATGACGTCTCAGTCTGTTCTTAAAGGTATTCAAATTTTCCGCCTCAGCAATTTCCTTTGGCAGATTATTCCACTTATCAAGTATGCGTATAAAAAAAGAATGTTTAAAACTACTTAAAGTTGCCGATGCAAACTTAAGTTTAATGAAGCTTTCTGATGGAGGAATCTACCAATACGATGTTTGCTTGTAAAACAGAAGTTAAAAGTGGGAACCCGTTATGCTAAACCACATGACTTGTAATTGCTTATTTTGATGCATTTATAGTATAGTAATAAATTTAATTGGAATTTATTCACCTGTAGCAATTACCAAAACTGGTGGATAAATTATGACCGTTGCCGTCGTATGGAAATAAAAAATTAAGATGAGTCATTTGCCATATGAATCGAGTTCCGAAAGATTCTAAACATTTCGAAACAGGGACAAATGGTATGGAAATTTCCAGGAAAAGTCTCCCGGCCAGAAAATCCGGAATTTTGTTGAATTTCCGAAAAGCGAACAATTGAACCAAAAATTCACCCATATTTATTTATCAGTAGTTATTTTGTCTTAATCCATTCATTTAACAATCACTTTATATCACGTGGAAAGACATCCAGAAGTATTTTGTATCCACCATAAAACAAGTTAGGATATATACTGTAATGATAATGCAACAACAATGTCAACAATTTCAAAAATTAAGTTTATTTCTTGTACATGTTCAGATCTGAAAGTCATTGCAAAGGAAGGAACGACGGCGGTGAAACTTGGAAAGGTAAAAACTACATGCATAAGTTAATAAAATGTGGCTCAATAATTTATCACGTTAAAGAAACAGTGAATCGAGGCTGACAGGTCGCACTTGTTGCACTTATTGTAACAGCTGATTTTGAGAATGACAATGTTTTTTCGAGGAAAAGACGTGTTGTCGAATTCCTAGGTTGTAAGCGTAAGATAGCACTTTTCTCTTCTGGTTTAAGAAATTAAATCATCACTAACATGATTAAAAACGTTTTTACTAAGTGACCTGGCGTCTCAATATGACGCCATGCCCGAAGTTTCAATTTTCTGTGTATTGTGACAGAGAATTACGACCTCTTTCCATGTGAGGGAAAAGGCCGTTGGAAGGGAAAAGACCATGGGAACGAGCCGGAAGAAAATTAAAAATGTAAAACTCTTTGATTTCTTTCACGAAGAATATCATGTAAACGAGGTGTTGTTTCTTAGTTTTTTCCCACTGTAGCAAACGACATTTGCTACATGTGTAAATAATTATCAGGACGCCCAACAAAGGAACTATTGTGAAAGCTTTCCTGTTTCATTCCCAGATCTACATCAGAAAGTTTTGATTGTCCTTGCCTATAACCCAATCGATAACGTTTACTACGGTATCTCCACCAAGAAAAAGACGTTTCTGAGAAGCATGTCTTTCCCGTTTTTGACTTGGACTGGAATCTCAAACAACATTTGGTTTAGAGTGAAGGGTTCTCCGTCATTAATTACAGCCACTGAAGTACCGTTCATTCCTACGTTGCTGGGAAGTGTGCATGAACCATTTGCAGCCTCAACCCTGCCACCTTTGGTGTTCACTGAATTCGAAGCGGCGACGACGACGATCCGTTGTGTCTATTGAAATGTGGGGATGTAATTATCTTACTGTTCTTTATTACTTCTCATCGTGTAATATTCTACCCTGGGTATCGTTATTCATGCCATAGTAATAAGTTATGGGAAATCGCTCTAGCCTGGGACCAATAGAAGCTGTCAATAGATCAAGCCCGACTTACTCGTTGGGTGGAAGGGTGGGTCACAAACCTCTTTGCTTTCGCGGTCTCGAGTAGAGTGATGGAGTGGAACACTTGTAAATTCTTTGATACTGTTATTTGCATAATTTCCGGGACAATTACCAGTGGAATTTAAGTTTGTATGTTTGCAGCAATGTTTGTAAAACTATGTTGAACTATTTATCAACAGTTGAAATTAACCGCCATAGCAAGTTAGTAAAGCTGACGTTTGGAGCGTCAACACTTCGTTTGAGTCCTCCACAGGAAAAAAAGATGGCGGCTGTACATTTTACCTCAACACCATGTGAACCGTACACAGCCCACAAAGTGCAAGGAAAACCATATTATTGTAATATTTGTCCCTGTGCTGACGACATTGTGTATGTTAGGTTTATCGGATGTTAGAACTTTTCTGTACGTTTTATGAGCGTTGTTTAAGTTTTCGTGCGCTAAGAATTATCGGTAAATGTACCAGTCGCCATTTTTCAGACTTTTTGGTGGTCACTGTAAGCTGTTTCGGTCCCTGCATGGGCCTCATTCCGACGGAGGATTACAGCATAGACCGTGTGAAATGAAAACTGGAGAGAATTTTCTATACTGTTGAACCCCGCTATATCGACACACACCTTACACGGACACCTTGTTATGAAAGCTATGATGGACAGTAGTTTCGGTTACTACTTAACTCACACAATCAACCTGCTCATGAGCACATCTCATTGGTATGTAAACTATTGGTGGGCCCGACTGTATTTCAGTTTGACGAAATTTTAAAGTTCATTTAATTATCCATCTACTTTGCAATGCGTCGTAAATGCAGGATAAATTTTGTGCCCTTTTGCCTTTGTCGGTAGAAAATTCTGCACCCTCTTAACTCCCCCTTACCTCCCCCTCCTCCTCCTCTATCTGTTGTCGAGGCAGGGTGGCATTTATAGTATTCGTTTCCGTACCTACTGAAAACTAGTGGTTACCCCTCCCAGCTTTATGCTGAAGCTCCGTTTGGTTCCCAGTCCAGAGCTCGAGCAATCAAGGGTGCACAAGACGCGATTAGGCAACCCAATACTAACATATTGCCCAGAAAGTCTTACGGGCCCACAGTTCGCCAATTACGAATCATCACTCCCTGCACCCCAAAAGGTTACTTAATAAATCCAAATAATACATCAGACTCTATTGTCGTTTTAAGTTCCTTCTGTATTTTGCAAAATATTTTTCACATTTTAAATTCTTCAGACTTACACTTAACCTTGTTCACGACAACAGTGAATGCCACGCCTTCTTTAATTAGCAGAATTATCGCCTTTGCAAGTTACAATTACTGACAGCTGCTAATCATCTTTGACAGATCTTGATGAGTGCGCCAGGAACCGACGCAGAAATGAAGGTGTATGTGTGAATGAAGTCAACAAATTCACATGCAACTGTACGCCTAGATTCACCGGGCTCCAGTGAGAAACAAGTAAGTTAAAAATGCACTTTTTTTTTACACGATTACGCGATTTCCTGACCATATTAGGTCAGTAGCCCGTATTACACTGTAGCGTCGTATTTCGTTTTCGTCATTCGTACGCGCCTTGAGCGATCGGTACGATTTTTGGATGATACAGGATGAAATTCAAAAATTAGAAGCCGAACTTCTACAAAATGATAACGCTGGAATAATTAACTCCTGCTTGGATGATTTAAGGTGGCTCAAAACAGTTTCCAGCACTTAGATTTTGATGGGTCATTATAACCACTCTTTATCACTTGATGCTACAATCATGGTATCAAAAAACTGCCCAATCATTGGTGAACACGTTGCTGTCATTTTCGCGACACAATAGGTTACCATAGCAACAGTATGCCTTCTTAGAAAACTTCGTTTCTAGGCCATGAGAAAAGGGAAAAATAAAGAGCATTGAAGGTTCATCCCTTCCTCGACACTCTATTACCAGCAAATACGAAACAAAAAACACCCCCGCCCCCCCTAAAAACAGCCTTACAGTTAAACGTGACCAAGATTTTAAGTGCCGTTCGACAGCCACCCTGAAAGAACAGACATTTTCCAGAATTATCGATGGCCCTGGAGGGTTCTCTCGTCTATGAGCTTTAGAGGTATGTGCAGCCCCAAAGGATATAGTTTTTCAGCCGTTTCTGCGTCATAAATAGGGTATCGATTTTGGCCATTTTGGTCATAAATAGGGATCGGGATTTTGCACTCTGGTCTTGAATTGGGTATGTATTTTAGAAGAAGCTCCTTTTTCGTCATTATCGATAAGACCATCACCAAAAGCTCTTCACAATGCCTTCAACATCGGTCTGAACTAGGAAACTAATTATTGCGCTCGACAGAACGCAGTTCTAATCGCGTAATGCATAAAAATTCGAGATCTGTGAATCTATCTATCTATCTATCTATCTATCTATCTATCTATCTATCTATCTGTCTGTCTATCTATCCATCCATCGGGGGACACCAATTTGGCCCCCCAAAAAAATTCCTCAGGGGCGAATGACGTCATGTTTATGTTCGTCCAGGTGTTTTCTTTCGACTGTTGCGCAATATTGCGGACTTTCGAGTGTCGAGGAAGCACAGTATTGTGGACTGTAGCGGATACTGAAGTAGTTTATTTAGTCCGAAGTCAGTGTTAATGCCATTTAAAAACCTTGTGGACATGTCTTCACGGATTGTGTACGACTTTTCGAGGCAGCTTATTGAAGACTGTAGCAGATAAGTTGTTTATTTAAAGTTTGAAGTCAGTGTTAATGGCATTTAAAAACCTTGCAGACATGTCTTCACGAAATGTGTACGAGGCTTTTCGTACGAACAGAAAGCTATTGTTTGGCTGCGTGTTGTGTACCCTCTTCTCTTCAACCGAAACCAATGCAGCTTTGTTGCTGAATAAATCAAAGGAGGAAATGAGTTTCACTTCTCTGGCCTAGATTTCTGTGCACAAACTATTATGTAACGTAAACCCAACGAAAGTGTTTACATAGGAAATGAGTTCAACTCCCACGGGGTTGCTTTGTTACACGAACATGTCCTCCGTTTCATTGTTTTTGTTACAATCCTTGTAAATTCTGGTCGTATTACAAAGCAATTACGAAAAGTAGTAAAATTCAAGGGGTTATTAAGCATGAATCAATGCAGGCGACCAGACCCGTTGATCAAGCTAATTTATTTAATACTTTTTTTCATTCAGTTTTTGCTCCACCCGATCATGGCAGCACTTGTAATTGCCTACAACGACTTAACTTTAGTGTTCAACACGAATTGTGTTAGTTAAACCTAAGCCCTTACAGTATTTTTAATCAACTTAAGTCACTTGATATCAACAAAGCGTCACTGGGCCTCCCCACCAAGTTGTTATGAGAGTGCGCTGAGAAAATTGCACCCCCTTTATGCAGATTATTCAATATGTCTTTGGAGCTGGGGGCTTTTCCTGAAAAATGGAAAGACGCTAATCTTGTCCCTATTCATAAAAGTGATTCCAAGTCTCTGGTGTCTAACTATCGGGGCATTTCAATTCTTGATGTGCTTTCTAAATTACTGGAGAGGCAAGTTTATAGTAAGATCTTTGGTATTATATCCCCTTATATTACGCAATGGCAGCATGGCTTTTTGCCAGGCAGATCAACTGTGTCGCAATTAGCCCAAGTAGTTCATCAGTTCGCTAAGGCTCTTGAAATGAGACAACAAGTCGATGTCATTTATCTTGATTTTTCCAAGGCCTTCGATCGAGTACCCCACGAAAAACTTTTGCTTAAGCTCGAGTGCCTTGGAATCAAGGGTCCTCTGTTAGCTTGGTTTAGATCTTACTTATCTGGCAGAGGACACAGGGTTGTAATTGATAATGAGGCATCTGATTTTCTCCCAGTCACATCTGGAGTCTCCCAGGGATCAATTTTGGGACCCCTGCTCTTCCTGGTTTACATAAATGACATGCCTGATGTAATTTCAGGGGATACATCATTGCCCCTTTTTGTCGATGGTTCGAAGTGTTTTCGCCTAATTCTCGGTCAAGATGATGGCGATAAATTACAGGAAGACCTGAATAAGTTATTGGAGTTGTCACGCATTTGGGGAATGGAGTTCAATGTCAAAAAGTGTAAGGTTCTAAGAGTAGCACGAACTAAATATGTACTTATAAGAGGGATTATTTTCCTGGAGGAACCAAGTTGGAGCGTGTTGCTGTTGAAAGAGATCTGAGCATTTGGATCAGCCACGATTTAAGCTGGAATCATCACGTTGAAATTATCACGTCCAGAACTTAAAAGATGCTTAATTTGCTTCATAGGACATGTAAGGATATGACTGATATTAGAACTAAAAAGTTACTTTATATTACTTGGGTGCGGTCACGTCTAGAATATGCCAGTGTGGTATGGTCGCCTTATACCAAAAGAAATATTTCCAGCTTAGAACAAATTCAGCGCAGAGCCACGAGATTCATTCTCGGCAAGGAGTATTCTGAGCACGAACGCCTGAGGAAATTAAATTTATTACCTTTACAATATCGTAGGGAAATTCATGATCTCGTATTCTTTTTTAAGCGTTTTAAGAATATGTATAATTTAGATATTTTGGACTTTGTATCGTTTCGAACTTGCAACAAGCCTTTGAGAAAGATTGATTATCTAACACTCAATGTCCCGTTTAATCGCACAGAATCTTTTAAGAACTCATATTTTATACGGGTTTGTCGCTCATAGAATGAACTACCTCTTAACATCAGGGAGTCTAACACCTTGTCAGTCTTCCGCAAAAAATTTTTTGCTTATTTTTACGATAAGTTCAGTGCTAATTTTTTATCGTGATTATCTTATTTTTTGATACGAGTTTAGAGTACATTTTAACTAGGTATACAATCATACAATGATACACTAAGGCGGCTTATATTAAGGAATCTTGTATTCTGTTTTAAGGTGGCTCGTACCAGTTTTCAGTTTTCGACGGCTCATAACTTTGTAAGAATAGAACATAAAGGCAGACCAGGGCCACTGTAATATTTTTGTAGGTTTGGATTATATAATTTACACTTGACCTAAAACAGCTGTTATTTTGTCGTCAGCAGCTACCATGGCAACATTCCAAAATGATTTTCCAGACCTGATTTTTCGCTTATGTCACTAATAACTAAAAAATTAACCCGGTGACCCCGGTTTTTTTTTAATCAACAGCGTTTGGCATCTGAAAATGAAAATGCACAACAATTTTAAAATAATTTTACGGAGCCGAGTTCTTGTAAACTTGGAAAAACAACAATTTGCTCAAAGTGCAAATTTCCTTCCGTAGAATTTTTTTTTTCCGACGTTTCCTCTCAATAATAATATTATATTAAAACAATAAAAAGAAGGGGTCACCGGGCTTGTTTTCATGTAAAAGCCTTCGCGAGTTCCGTTATTCCCACGCGCGTAGACACGCATTCAAAAATCTAGACTTTATAAGATCAGCAGTTGCTCATGAGCGGCTTTAACTACCGCTGACTGCTTCGTGTGCCCGCGCGGGCGAGCGGGCTCCGAACAGGCGTTTTGTTTTGATTGCTGCTAAAACATCATTTACAGTTGTAGTTGTCGTTAAAAACAACCTCCTGGGCTTACTCTGTAGGACTTTTACACAAATTCTGGGTAGATTTGCTATGTTTTGCGAGTCCTTTATACGCTCACGGTGGCTGTCACGATCGATCGAGTTGTCTTTGAAATTTGGGGAAAATTGACTTCCCGAAGCAATTTTTCTTAAATACACAGAATTGACTAAAGTTGTTCTAGCAGGTAAAGCCTCCTTTATATGCAAATTTCGTCTCCAACACTACAAAAGTGACCTTGCGCGAAAAGCCGCGCGCCGCCATATTTGTTTGATTTTTCGGGTTCTAAATCTCGCGCGTCTATCGTGCGTGTCATTCACGCGTGACGCACGATGGTGATCTACTACCCGCGGGAGAAAACTGGTACCAGCCACCTTAAGCTGTCCTCAAATTCATTGGATTGACTTGTTCAATATAATGTAATTTGGAATTTTTATTAAAGATTAAAGATTAAAGATAAAAGTGAATTGCCCTGTAGCTGTTACCCCAAAGCCAAGGCGATTCAAAGTCGTGTTCGTAAACAAAATAATTGTGCTAGTTTTGGTACTAAAAGCACGTCGTCTCACATACCGGCGGAACAAACATGGTTGGTGTCGATTTACACGGTCACTATAAAACATGCACTGTGGACTGCGGACTGCGGACTGCGGACTGCGGACTGCGGACTGCGGACTGCGGACTGGGTATGAAACACAGACTAATGTATAAAACGCGGACTAAGCATTACGGACTGGGCATAAAACGCGCGTGGACTCAGGTATAAAATGGGGACTGCGGACTAAATGCGGCCTCCCGACTGCAGTCCATGTTATTTACTGACCGGTCGTAACTAATATTACATAATACATGTAAAACGAGAACAAACCCTCTCGTATGCACATGCTTTGCAATCAAATCATTTGTTTTTGCCCCTGCTGAAGGGAGACCAATTTCACGCCTACCTAACAACTCAGGCACAAAATGCTTTCTCTAGAATTTTTGTTTTTTTTTAACATACCAAGCCTACCAAAACTCGGACGCACTCTTTAATCTACGATTACTATTAGTAAGACAGATCTGAAACAGGGTATTGATTAAAGGGTCAGGTCACAAATAGGATATCGAATTTTCGATCAGGTCATAATTATAATAGGAAAAATCGCAGATTTTGGTCAATAATAGGGTAAGAGTTTTGGAAAGCTGGCCCCACACCCCCATCCAAATTTTTCTGAAAACTGAAAAGTACCCGACGTACCCTTTCGACGATCCATCGCGCGACGCCATCTTGGTTCAACTCAAACTTTTACTGCGGTAACAGAAGGACCAATCACAAGCAGGCCTTACACCTTTTGTCCAAGATTTCCCAATGGGTAATTGGCTTGGGTTGGGATCAGCTTGGGTTTCCGGTCGGGTCATATCTTCTGGTTACACTGCAGATAGTCCAAATAGTTGCCCGAGGTCAACTTTTGACCTGGCAGTGTTTAACGGGAAATTTGATTCATCACGGACATCGCAAACTGCGAAACGTATGGTTTACTTGCAGTCGTTCTTTCCGGTTGATTTAGCGATCTAAAACTTCGCTTCAAGAGGAACGCGTGGAAGGCGTCTGCGATTACGATTAAATAGTGGGGATATGGAGCGTATACGGCCGGTGCTGGATTTTGATAACTCTCTTGCTCCCGATTTCGTCGGAATAAATAGCCGTTGTATAACGCCGCATCTTCTTGTCTAAAGCTGCTGTGAAAAGAAAACGATTACAAAACTGCAATACTGAAAGCAATCAAGTAATCACAGTTAACCACGAAAGTTGGCCATACTTGTTGCCGTGTCTCTCAAATGCCAGGTTATTAGGGCCGTCGATAAAACCAGGAACATGGAATATTCCGGAACATCCCGGAACATCCCGGAACATCGAATGATTATCATAATTACGCGAAAAATATCTAAAATAAAATTTTAAAAAATTAAATCAAACAAAATAAACTGGTATCGGCTCGGAAAATAGAAAAAAACAAAAACATAAAAAAAGGAAAAAAGAAAGAAAACTGAAAGTGACTGCAATGAGTGAAGGCTAGTAACTAAGAAGAGTAACCCATTCCTTCTAGTCGTTCACCGTCAGTTTAACCACGTGACTGTCCTTTATTCCCATATTTCGTTCTTCACAGAAAACTATGGTGGTGGCGTTCCAACTCCTTAATTAAGTATGGGTACACGAGTGTGATTTCTTTATTCAATTCATTACGTCAATACAAAGATATGCGTATACACGATTTCTCATGAAGAAATAGTTTCTCCATGAGATAGAAATAGAAACTCTTCGTTATCGAGTTTCTTGTCTAAACTAGCTCGGACTGTTCGACCTCTGATGACAGTGTAAACAAATACAAACACAAAATTTAAAAACATTTGGCGACGCGCGCGCTGTCTTGCGGGGTCGCTGGTCAAAACTTTATTGTCTCTAGAAATATTTGTTACAAGTGTTGGCGATCTGAAATTGAATTCCAAGTGTCGCCAACAGTTCAAATGCATCTCCTGGAAAATGTTTGTCCGGTACAAGTTAATACTTAATTAATTAAAAATACTTTCACCGCAGGCTATAATCTATTCATCGCTAGTTCAACTTCAAGTGCAGATCGTTATCTGACATTCGATCAAACTTAGTTTTTTATCGAGCCATTCGAACACCACCAAAGTAAACCAGACATGCGAAAACCGCGCGTGAACGCGCTGCTCTATAAATCTTTGATTACCACTAGTTTATTAATAATAACTTGCTTGTTACTCGGATACTCGGATCAAAAAAGGAGACGCAATGAATTACCTGGCATTCATCGTCAGAATCGTCCATGTTTGTGTTGAAAAACAGAGGGCTGAAAAGCGACGTGACGCAATTGGCGGGAAAGAAGAGGAGTATTCACTCATTGCAGTCACTTTCATTTTTCTTTCATTTTTCCTTTTTTATGTTTTTGTTTTTTTCGATTTTCCGAGCTGATACCAGTTTATTTTTGTTTGATTTAATTGTTTAAAATTTTATTTTACATATTTTTCGCTTAATTATGATAATTGTTCGATGCTCCGGGATGTTCCGGAATGTTCGGGGATGTTCCGGAATGTTCCATGTTCTTGGTTTTATCGACGGCCGGTTATTAGGCGCAATTTCAGCGCAACACCACAGAAATGTGCCCAGCGTGTGGTGCGGTTTCCTGTTTTACCATTTCATTCCACTCGATTGGTTTAACTACTCTTGTGGTTAGATAAACCATAGATAAACCCTACGACTTGGTTCTGGGAATGTCACGGGTAATTCTTTTGTTCTCTTTGATGCATCCATGGTGATTTTCTGTGGGCAGTTTCACTGTGGGAATAAAGTTCACACACAAAACACCGACTCCCCATGGGTGAAGTCCTTTTTTCCCGTGGGCAAAAGGTCTAGTGGTCAACCGCACCTGCCACTCACTTTGGTTCGGAATTCCTCGCTGTGCGTGAAGTGAGTCTTGTATTTCGTTGACCTCTAAGCTTTCAGGTGAGGGAGTGTTTTTACGGCTGCACAGTCCAATTCGGAATGCCCGACTCGAGAAGCGAAAAATTCCACTTATGTCGAAATTTCATTTCAGTTCAACGACAACTTCACGCAAATGAACTGATTTACGTGTGGCTTAATCGATCTATTGTTGTGATTTTTCAGCGAATTAGGGAGCCATAAAACACTCAAATTGTGAGTGTTCAATGTCACAGGGAGTCAGGCCAACCGGGAAATTCAGTTTCACTGCGTACGAGTTCTGATGGAGTCAGCCTCCAAAGAAATTCGTGTCATTTGCATAATCTGGTCAATCCTGACTACACTATCACTCGTTAATTACCCACTGACAGAATAAATTAACACCGGAACTTAACAAATGAGTGGCCCTGGAGGAGAGACTACCATATAAAAATGACGGAAGTGCTCGTTGTACCTTCTCGGGGTTAAAAACCCGGGTTTGGTGTCTCTTCGGGTGTTAAGCCTCAAAAAGTCCACACCGGAAGCTTTTGGGGTACCTTTTTAGAGTATTGAGCCGAAAAAATATGACAGGAAATATAGAGGATATTACACGGTGGCGAGAAGATATGAATTTTATGTTATGTGGCAAGAACAATATCTCACGAGTGAGCGAAGCTCACTCGTGAGATATTGTTCTTGCCACGAGAACATAAAATTCATATCTTCGAGCCAACGTGTAATGTTCTTTTTATTATATGGAGAAACCAATTCAACAAAAGCAAAAGGCGGGAATCGTGACGTCATTGAACGATACGACACTCACAAAGGTGACATAAGGAAAATACGCCACTCGGGTCCCGGATGAAGTGGCGTATGGAATCTACGAGTGGTTTAGTTCCCAGTAAAACACTCTTCTCCATATAATAAAATGTGTTATGTAAGAATTGGTACCTCTTGGGGGAGAAAAAATTTCAAGCCACGCCCACAAAACAGGATCTTGGTACCTGTTATGGGTTCTATTCGTGATATCCGACGAGCAGCCCTGTCTTTTTTATATGGGAGTACCCTCCCGGGATCAGCCACTATGACACGTAACTTGCTAAAGCAGTCACAAAAGGACGGCGATTTCAATTAGAATTCATCGCCTAACTCAGGACTTTCAAACAAAATTGGATTCTCCTTGCCCAAAATAACCTTCCTTTGGGTTTGACGGGGAATCATCCAAAGGGATCCTACATATTTTTCAGCTGTATCGGAAAAGAGATTTTTTGAGAATATCAACTGACGGAGATTGGAAGAAAGAGAAAGGGCAACTTGCGTTTCCGTATGAAAAGGAAAACAAGTTATGCTAAGTTAACTAAGCAGTTTTAGTTGACGTAACAGGAATCCCAACAAGCATAGTCTACAACATGCAGGTGTATCTAACAACTGGTGAGTCACCATGCAATGAGTTTTAAATCTGACTCGAATCCTTGTTATCGTGGCATTTTGGCCTACAAAACATGGTTCCTTATTCAAGTAAAAATTTGTACGAAAGGAACTGTTCGGCACGAGGGACTTGAATACGATCTCACCTGTTTTTAAGAGGTAACTTAACCTTAGGGAGATTAGAAAGTATCAGCGCGCCAAACAGTCAATGTTTTTGGTAGACAATGAAACTCGGTATATTAACTTGTAGGAATACTTTCAATGCGCATGCCATACATATTGCAAAAGACTGTCACTAAATTCCAACAAGGAAAGTCTGTTGACCAGCAGGTGGGTATAGCAGTGGCGAATCAGCACGAATGAGTTTAAAATTAAGTCTGTAAAACCAGATTCAAATAGAAATATATTAGCAACTCCGACACTGTTCAAAATCGGTAGAAGGAAATAAATCACTTCTCATCTGCTTCTAAGATGTAACTTAAGGTGGCTTACTGCAGTTTTTCGCAAAGTAAGAAAATGTGAAATTAAAAATACCTCAAAATCTGTCTTACAGATTTTTATTTTACTTTGCGTAAATGTTAAATCAGAGCCAATTTCTTGTTCCTGAAATTTTGTGGGGTCATGCGGGTAGATTTTGAGAAAAACGTGATTTAACCTACTAGTGCCCAGTCTCTCCTTAGGTACTCGGTCGTTCATTTTGGCCATTTGTTGACGTTTAATTGTTCAAGTTTCACATAGAATGGTAACAGACTTAGATAAACAGTAAATAGAGAAAGGAAAAACATCTTGGAACATTTTTAATTCAAAAGAGTTAGAAGTTGGACTGTTGTAATCCATCAAAACTGTAGTAACCATCTTAGAGCGTTGAGAAAATAAACGCGCTCAATAGTAAAATAAAAGTCTGGTAGTAAAAGTAACTATACTAAAGGATAGGAATGCTTTAAATGTGCTTATCGTACATATTGCAAAAGACTGGCACCTCACGGAAGCGCATAAATTATAAGAGCGTCTCGTGAAGCTAAGTGTGTTGGCACTTGCAGAAAGTAATTCATCATGACATCTTGCTCTAATCCATCTTAAGACGTCAAAAATTCCAAGGAAACGGCAGGACATTTGTTACTCTACTATTTCGTCAGTATTTTCTAGCCTTTATCGTTGCAACAGCTCTCATGATTCTAAGTCACTAACGTATTTTTCTCAAATATATAACTATTGCCCAAGAACTTGCCCTTTCGTTCGAAGATAATATAGAGATTTAGCCAGGCCTAAAAGCGGAGCTCCTGGGCCGCTTTGTTCAAAACCCGATTAAGCTAACCCTGGATAAGCGATAATTTTGATTTGAGTTTTGTAACTTAGTGGTAAGGTTTTCTGTTTATATTTTTGGCCTTCTGTTTTGATTTTGAATAATCTCAAGCCCTGACCCTAAAGTAGTGAAAAACACTTGAAAAGACCTTGGCGATAAATTTTATTCTTCGGCTAACTTTTAATCCTAGGTTAGCGTTAACCCAATTCCGAACAACCCAGCCCTAATTAAAACAAATTAACCTGACATGAGCCTGGGATTCAATCGAAAACAAGTACTTAGCCAGCGGTCGAATTTTAAAAAACACATGGCCTCGATGAGCTATAAACCTGAGCCCGCTATATGCCATGTGATACTGGTCAGTGGATTAACATGAATATCAAATATCAAAGACGTACGCTGTTAACCAAGACTTGGTATTAGCTGGAGTATGGCCGCCATGTTGCGCGACGTCGTCGTCGTCCTTGGGCGCACGCGCCCGCGACCCATGTCCATAGTCGTGATAACAATGAAAAAAGAGTTGCATGGGTTTCTATTTCTATGCATGCAAGTCATTCTGTTCCTATAGTTATGGTAGTCCGCTTGGCGGTCTTTCGGGCTGCCGGAGCTCCGCTAATATAGCCGCCATCTTGAAACGAAGCCCAACATCTCAGCTCAGGTCTAAGAACGCTGTTCGTAGTACCTTGCTAGTTTTTGTCTTTACATCAGAAGAGTCTACTGTCGCCTGGAACTTTATCTCCCGATATTAGAATCCCATCTGGTGTCAAACAACAGCCATGTAAGCCTAATATGGCCGCCAGCTTAAAAGAAAGTGCAACTTTGCTTCTGGTCTAATAATTTTTTTTTTGTAGTTGCTTGGTAGTTTTTGTGTGGATATCAAGATATAAAACATCCTCCTTAAACTTCGTCTCTCGATGGTAGAATCCCATCTCTTCAACTGGTGAAAAGGAGAATGATGTCAAACCTTGGCCATGTAAGTCTAATAAGGCCGTCATCTTCCAACGAAGTCGAGCATCTCGGGTCTATTAACGTTTTTCTTAGTACCTGGATAGTTTTTTCTTAACATCAAGACAGTGTACTGTCGCCAGGAACTTCATCTCTCCATATTAGAATCCCATCTCTTTCACGGGTTGAAAAGAGGATGAAGTAGAAACAACGGTCATGATAGTCTAATATGGCCGCCACCTTGAAACGAATTGTAAATTTTCTAGTCTAATAACTTTTTATGTAGTACCTTGGTAGCTTTTGTGTAGGTTTCAAGATATAAAATTGTCACGTAACCCTCTCGATGGTAGAATCTCTGAGTCATCTCTTCAACGGGTGAAAAAGAGAATGATGTCAAACATCGGCAGTGTTAGTCTAATGACAACCGTCATCATGAAACGAAGCGTAACATCTCAGGTCTAATAACATTTACCTTAGCAGTTTGGTAGTTTTTGTCTTTACATTTAAACAGTCTACTGTCGTCTGGAATTTTATCTCGTGATATTAGAATCCTATCTCTTTCACGGGTTAAAAAGAGGATGAAGTCCAAACAATGGCCAAGTTTGGCGTATATGGCCGCCATCTTGAAACGAAGTGTAAATTTTCTGTAGTAGCTTGGTAGTTTTTGTGTGGATATCAAAATATAAATTTGTCACGCAAAACCTCATCTCTCGATGGTAGAGTCCTATCTCTTCATTGGACGAAAAAGAGAATGATGTGAAACATGGGCCACGTTAGTCCAATATGGCCGCCATCTTAAAACGTATTCCAACATCTCAGGTCTAACAACCTTTTTCCTAGTACCTTGCCAGTTTTTGTCTTTCCATCAAGACAGTGGAATCTCGCCTGGATTTTCATCTCTCGATAGTAGAATTTCATCTCTTTTGCAGGTTGAAAAGAGAATGATGTCAAGCAATAGCCATGTAAGTCTGATATGACCACCATCTTGAAACGAAGTGCAACTTTTCTGGTCCTAAGCTTTATTATGTGGTATATCAAGATATAAAACTGTAACGTAAAACTTCATCTCTCGATGGTAGAATCAAGTTCCTCGACGGGTGAAAAAGAGAATGATGTCAAACATCCACCATGTTAGTCTAAATAATGGACTGAAACATAAAAACACAGACGCAATTGTTCGTGTGCATACATGTATGCAGCCGTAGTTTTAATAATAACCTTACATGTACATTGATTGTCGATCAATTTACTCATCGAGTTCGGCAGTAAAACAAACGAGCAAAACATTACGAAAAATAAATTCATCCTTAGCTTTGTTTTATCGTTGTTGACTTCATTCACATTTGTCATCATGGCCTAAAAATGAGTAGCCTTAGTTTGAAGAAAATTAAATTTCGGTCAATCGATCTGACCTGCTGGCGATCGACGCAACCACTGCGTTTACGATTCTTAAAAGCCTTAAATACGAGTGCTTGAAAATATTTTTGGTCCAAGGGCGACAGCAGTCATTTTGAAAATTCTCCATCCTTTTAAATATCCTGGACTTGGAGTGATGTATTTCGAATAAATGAAAACTTCATTCAGCAACTGTCCGTCATCACTTCCCGAGATGGCAAAGATGGCGAGCTTAGTAACCAAGCTCTAGCGGGGTGAATATAGCGTCATATGATGAGCTTTTCGACCAATCAGAATGTCCAATTCTTATATTCACCTCTGGAAATTATACTAAATAGATTTAGCCAAGCCTAAAAGCAGAGCTCCTGGGCAGGGTTGTTTAAAGCCTGATCAAGCGAACACAGGTTAAGCGAGAATTTTGATTTGAGATTTACGAGGTGGTGGAGTTTTTGTGAGGTTTTCTGTTTATCTTGTTTGGCCTTCTGTTTTAAGTTTGAATGATCTCAAACTACAAACGCAGCCCATGACCAAAGAGCGGTGAAAAACATTTGTATGCAAGAAAAAAATTATACTTCGGTTAACTTTTAATCGTCGGTTAGCGTTAACCACCTTCCGAACAACCTGGCCCTGATCGTCGCCCTAATAACAACACATAAACCTAACATGAGCCCGCGATCCTAAAGAAAGCCAATACTTGATCAGCGGTCATTTTAAGAAACACATGACCTCGACAAGCTCTTAACCTGAGCTCGCGATATGGTCACCTGATACTGGTCAGCGGATACCCTGCTTTGACAGGTGTCAATTGACCATAACATGGAAGTCCAATATCAGACATATGCTGTAAACCAAGACTGCATTACTTGGTATTAGCTGGATGGCCGCCATGCATGTTGTGCGACGTCGTCTTTGGGCGCACGCGCCCATGATCCATGCCGCTAGCCATTTTGACCATGAAAAAAGAGTTGCATGGGTGTTTAGCGGAACTCCGGCGGCCCGAAGGGCCGCCAAGCGGAGCCCAATACACATATGTATAGGTAGTCATACGGTTTCGAGTTCAATTTGGAATTAATTTGTACGAGTGAGTTTTTCCAAAAGCTGAAAGTGCACGAGCCGCTTCGGCGCGTGCAATTTCAGCTTTTTTGAAAAACTCAGAAGTGCGAATTAATTCCAAATTGAACTCGAAACGGTATGACTACCTATACATATGGGCCGAAGACCTTTCTTGAAACCATTTTTCTCATTCGAGAAAACTTTTTTCAAAGTTTCCGCACAAAATTTTCGTCATCATTTTACGTAATATCATTGGCTTCGAAAATTTCCTATTGTCTTTCAGCCAATCATAATCCAGAATTATGATGTGTAATTTGCACTGGTATTACACTTTTTGCACCGGTGTTGCACTTTTTGCACTGGTGTTAGACTTGAACTGCACTGCTCTCAGCCAATCAGAATCGAGTAGTTTTTTCATGTATATAAGAAAGGAAATCCATAAATTGATTTTCTCATGGTTATCATGGCTAGCGGTATTGCACGTGGGGGTGTACGCACGACGACGACGACGGAGTCGCGCAAGATGGCGGCCATACTCCAGCTAATAGGCTGACAGAGACATGCACCCGCGGTTTGTAGCGTCCCTCTTTGATTATTGGACATCCATTTTATGATCAATTGACACCTTTCAACTCCGATTTTAGGCTTGACTAAATCTATTTAGTATCACCCAACTAGTGGACTAATGCAAATCCTGCATTTTGATTGGCTACGCTACTAGGGGACTATTAGTAATAGTCCTCGAGTAGCGAAATTGGCGCCATCGATCGTGACGCTTTCTTTCGTTTTATTCCCAAATAAATATTTCTTAAACTTACATTTGCTAACTTTATTATTACCTTTTCTGTCCGACTAGTTGGGTGATACTAAAACAATTAGACCCTTCGCCCTCAAGGGCCACGGGTCAATAGCCCATTCGGCTTCGCCTCATGGGCTATTGACCCGTAGCCCTTGCGGGCTACGGGTCTAATTGTTAAATATTATTTCTATGCATGCACGTGGTTCTGTTCCAAAAGTTATGGTGCTCCGCTTGGCGGCCCAGCTCCGCTATTAGCAGTAATTCTGCGATGCATGTGCTGGATAGCTACTGGTCGGTTAACCGCTTATGCGAAAAGTTACAGTGAGTCTTGGGGGCTTCAGTGGCTTTAATTCCTCGCAAAGTTCATTAAATTTAGAAAAATGAACCTAAACAAAGTATGAGCACATAGGCTTATACTTTGTTTAGGCTAATTTCTATTGTAAGATATGTTTTAAGCTCTCTTAGTATTAACTCTGAAGGCACAAAGTTCCAATTCAATGGAACAGCAAATTCAATAGCAAATTCCATTCCATGGCAAATTAGAGAAGTGTCAAACTCGATCTGCAAAGCGACAAGCAACAGCGGCAACCATGCGGACCTACG
The DNA here is from genome assembly GCF_042242905.1 of Orbicella faveolata. NCBI lineage: Eukaryota > Metazoa > Cnidaria > Anthozoa > Scleractinia > Merulinidae > Orbicella > Orbicella faveolata. The sequence goes on from NW_028301577.1 coordinate 3,586,839, forward strand.
ACCTCTAAAAAATTTTCAGCAACACAGGCAAACGGCTCTACTCTACTTAATTAAATTCTCCTAATAACACAGCATAAAGTGCCCTTCAGACATCGTTAAGACACCCTTCAGACACCCTTCAGACACACGTGTGAAGCAAAGAGAGGGTCAAGAGACCGAAAATCAAAAGAGAACGTCAAGTGCACAAATGTCACGAACCGTAGAAGTCGTGCAGTGTCAACCTCATTTTACACTAATGTAAAATAAAAGAGGCAGAAGATAAGCTCTTCTTAACAGAAGAAATATTTCCTCCTGCTGGCAACAAGAAACGCCGTGAAATTAAAAAAAACAAATTTAAAAAAAACACATGACCTCGATGAGCTATAAACCTGAGCCCGCTATGTGGCCATGTGATACTGGTCAGCGGATACCTTGTTTTGACAGGGTTCAATTGACCCTAGTATGAATATCAAATATCAAAGACGTAAATCTATCTCTCCACCTCATGATCAAACACTTACTTTCTTGGCATTACATAGATATTGAAAGGCAAACTAGTTGTTTTGACTAATAAATTCAGGAGTGACTAAATAATTAAACGCAATCAGGAACTCAATAATTACGAAAATAACTTGCCAACTGCGCCTGTTCACCGGCATCGTTACACTACACCAGGTTATACTAGGGCTACTTACTGTTCTAATTATCATAGCACTTTCCTTTTATGATTAAAGAAGAACTGAAGAAAACGCTGATGTAACAGTCTTTTAATCCAAATACCAGGCACCAGGATTAATGACTAATTACTTAGTTCACGGCTTAGACAAAGCAATAAATCTTTGACCAGCGTTGACGACTACGTCAAAATATAGTTTATTTACCTTTGCTACTTCACTTACGCGTCCAGATTATTTAAGCATTGACTCTATTGCATAATATCTTGTAGATAGTAAAACAGTTTCTCGGGAGAGTGCAAAAACGTTTCTAAGGAAATACTACTCATTTGCATGAGCACAAGGAAGAAATACGGGTGTTTCATTCACCGCTGTTGGTACTTCGTCCCTTTCTTCTTGAAATAGGTGTCACCTTTATTTTCTTCGGATATCAGTGATTCGTTCCGTCGAAAACACCTTGTTTGTATTTCATATTTCTCTCTTGCAAGGACATCAATGTACGAATCCTTTAATTTCTTGCCCCTGTTTATTGCCGCCATACGAGTGTCGTTCTTACTGAATCTAAATCTCCTTATTAACGCGAAGATGTTTTTACTTTGTACAGGTGAATCGTAAGAAGACATTGACAAATATCCATCACATAATGCATCACAATGGCTAACAAATCTTTCGCTCTGATGTTCTTGTTTTGCCTTACTCTCTTGACGGTACGTACTCTTATAGCAGCTTGAGATACGTTACTTCACTGAAGAAAATGTCTCTACTGAGATGAAGAATCACACGAAGAAGTCATCACGAGAATACAATCCAAATAACCACGGGATATCCAGCCAAACAAAGCAATGGCTTATCATCTTCTGGTCGACGTATTTTCAACAGCAGGTTGATATACAGCTTGCTTGGAAGAAAGGAGAATGTCCCGTGCCATGCGAAGTCACAAGCAACAAATCCCGAGTGACCGACGCGAATGGCTTCGTCGTCCACGCGAGGGATGCAAACATGCTTCCTCCTACAGAATCTGTGCCGTGGATCTTGCTCACTCAAGAAAATCCTGTGTACACGCCCGTATTGACCGACCGAACGTTTATGTCCAGATTTAAATTACTGAGAAGTTATCGCTTGGATTCCGACTTCCCTGATCCAACTTTTTTTATGCCTGCAATAGCACCGCCAGTTCCTTTTAAGGACAAAGATGGACTCGTCATCGCAGCATTTTCAAATTGTGAACCGTTGAGAACTGAGTACATGAGACAGCTGATTAAGTATGTTCAGGTCGACTCTTATGGTGCTTGTCTTAAGAACAAACAAGGTCTAGTTGGAATATATGGTTATCAGAACGGCAAAGAATTTAGAGAAGCTAAGACTGAACTAGCCAGGACGTACAAGTTTACTCTGGTATTTTTTAACCAGGACTGCGACTATTTTGTTGATGCGCAGCTAAGGCATGCTCTTCACGCCGGCTCAGTCCCTGTGGTAATGGGTACTAGTAAACTTAACGAGTTCCTGCCAGGAAATCTTCGACGCGCCGTTATAAAAGTCCGCGATTTCAAGAGTCCTCAACATTTGGCCGATTATTTAAAGTATCTTAGCAGGAATTAAACTGAATACAACAAATACTTGGAATGGAAGTGGAAAGGATTTGGTAATATAAGTGGAACTATCATAGGAGACTTCTGGATGCCAAAGTATCATATGTATTGCCAAATGTGCGTTGCACTTTCAGAAGGGCGAATACATAAATAAGGTCTTAAAACAATACCATGCAACTCACGAAGATTTGAAGACTGGGGAATAACGAAGGGGGCCTAGGTGTACTAAACAAACGGGGAAAGGAAAAGTACCCTCAACTTCAGTGATTGAGAGCGGAGTTCTGACTTTTTTCATTTGAGTTTACGAGAGAATGAACAGCCGCCTGGTATTTCGGCAAGACACGTACGTATCTTGTAGCCTGGAGAAAACTCAATGAGTAAAATGAATGAAAATGTATTATTGTAAGGGATGTACAGCTCTTTATCTTACAACCTTAGCAAAACTGTCTCATTTAGTTACAGTTTGTTAACTGTGCTTCAGTTGCTCAATCAGAGCAAACTTCAGTTCTCAGTTTAAAGTTTAAATCATTGAAGCTACATAGCCCTACAAAGACCTCATTTAAGAAATAAAATTATTCATACGAAAAAATGTCTTGTCTTTGTTGAAATATATGACATATAGCCAAGTGTTATCGTCGAATGCGCGGAAGTTGGGGAGGGAAACGTGCGTTTCTCATAGCTTTTAAAATTTATTGAACCGATCAAACTGCGTGCATCATGCTTTAGTATATAGAAGAGTAGACCTCTTTCGAATTCGGAGGAAGAAGGGGCATAGCCGAAATACTTTAACTTCCAAAAATCACTTTTTTCTCCCCGTCACAGCTGGAGACCCCAGGGATCAATTTTGGGACCCCTGCTCTTCTTGGTTTACATAAATAACATGTTCAGTGCTAATTTTTTATCGTGATTATCTTATGTTTTAACATGAGTTTAGATTAATTTTTAACTAGGTATACATTCATACAATGATACACTCAGGCGGCTTATATTAAGGAATCTTGTATTCTGTTTTAAGCTGTCCTCAAATTCATTGGATTGACTTGTTCAATGTAATGTAATTTGGAAATTTTTATTAAAGATTAAAGATTAAAGATTACCGCACCTTTTCGCCCGTAGGCCAACTTTCTTTTAAAGACTCACTTAAGCACACTAACACATAAACTGGAATTGATCCGAGGACATGGGAGACAACAGCGGCAAATCGATCCGGCTGGCGACAGTCCATTTCCACCGGGACTGCCATGTTTGAAGAGGAATGGAGGCGCAAAGCCGTAGAGAAACGTGAAGAACAAAAACGCCGTCTTGCAGCCCCTCGTCCACCGCCCACCCTCCCGTGCCCTCACTGCCCTCGCAAATTCTATGCAAGGATTGGCCTGCTAAGCCACCTCCGAGGCCATCAAAGATGAGACCGTACTGTTAGAAGAAATTGATGCTCGGACACGAGCTAACGCCGCCGACGACGACATAATTACAACAGTTTTCCTATTTAATAGCCGCCTCTTTTCCTAGGAAGTACCTCAGCCTACAAGATCAAGACTAAATTAAGATAGTTGAAACACGATTGGAGGTTATAATTCCGATACGAAAAGTTGTAATGATACTTCGTAATGTTTAGACCAGTAATGATCTAAGACGTTAATAAGCTTAACTGATCAACCAAGGCTATGGAAGCAGTGAATAAGTTAACGGAAAAAGAGAGCGCAGAAATTAGCGCCGAACTAATTACATTGTTGACTGAAGAGGTTAGCATGAATGGAAAGGCGACTAAAAGAACAGGTGAAATGCAGGTGCGGTGTTCTTTGCGCGTCGCAGAAAACTAAAAGTCGAGGGGTCCTAGAAGTACGAGAGGTTGAGAATTTACTCAAGAATTGGTTCATTCTTAGCGCGTATATCGAGTTATCGATGCACGCGAGACGCTTGGAGAGCACGCCAGAGATGTAAGCGTTGCTCGAGGCGGCGCAGCCGAGAGCAGCTCCGCTAGCTTCTTGAGTGCTCTGGAAACTTCTTGAGTGCTCTCGAACTGATACACAAAAACGCCCCACAAAAACACGCGTACGCTTACCATATTTGTGGGCTGATGATGGCTAAGCCAATGAAAACTCTCGAATTGCATTATCCAGGAAATTTCTACGATGGCTCCACAGAAACTAGGTACGACCAGCGCGCGCGCTATGTTATAAAAAGAATTTTTGCTTGGTTGTTATAGACAAAAAATATATATTGAACTTAAATAAACCCCGTGAAAGAGACTTACGATGCAACGCAAATACACGTACAGATGAATTCTCTGTTTGAAAAAAAGATGAAAGTGAACAATCGTTCCTCACACAGGCCAGAAAAAATCAGTATTATTTAATCACCCCATTCATGCGATACAATATTCATCTGATTACTATCATTTTTTCCCCTCGGTACATGCTATTAAAATACGCTTTATTTCCAATACATAAATGTATTTACCTCCGTTGCGTTTCATAACCAATTCATAAACTTGCGCCCCAGTTCACATGTACTGGAGCAAAGACCTGTTCTATACCGAACGGAGTTTGCTCCCTTCATATCATCTCTCACATATAATTACCTCGTAGGCCATTGTACTAAAGAGGTCAATATTCAAAGAAAATTACATGTATTAGTTATCAGCATGAGATTTTTTTCCGATAAATATAGAAAAAGTTTAGAGTCAACAAATCAAGTGGGGATATTCAGATGTAAAGAACCCCAAGAGTTTCTGGCGATGAACTCCTCTCACCCTGGGGAAAATTTTTTTTTTTTTTGAACATTTTAAATAGCAACAATTCACACTGGGCACTAAAGGACTTCGCTGGAGTTTGCAGTGCAGCAGTGTGCATTCAACACGTCACGAAACGTCACGTCACGCAAAATAACGCCCAGGTAATGGTTTTCAAGACAGAAACTACCTTGCCCTTTTCATTAGAGATCTAAAGGAGTAATTTATTTTTTGTGCAGTCGCCAAGAGTATCAGCCAAAGTGAAATATTTGCTACATGCATGAAAAACGAAGAGAAAGATTTTCTCAGAATTAATTACCACATTGTGTTGTAAATAGATCTACATGTACATGTAACCTAAGGCCACGTACAAAACTCAAATCAGGATAACATAATTATTTAAGTTTAAGTAGCTTTAGCGACGTTACACGCTCGTTAAGGAATTCACTGCAATGCGTGCGTGATATTTTACTGGATTTCCAGTTGGGTTAGGGAAGGAATTGCAAGGAACTCTACTGTATCTCATATCGACAGGTTTCATATTTCTCATGACATTCATGAGTTTGTTTATAAGGAAACTGCTGAGACAACAACGGTTAGTAGCTATAATCCTAGCGCCAACTAAATCTAGTCTACACAAACCATTAATACGACCTGAATGTATGATTTGTGAGGGGGCATTTACACTGTATAGAATGAATGTACATTCTTCTATAATTATCACAATTATGTGAGCGACATTTACACGGTATATGAAAACAGTTTTCATTCTGCAAGTACATATAGGTACCTCCTATTTATGTTTATTGTTCACCTTAATATTGCGCGATGATGGTAAATGGAACAATGAAAAGAGCATGCAGTTCACCCTGAAGTAAGTTCCAGGCACACAGCCACCAGTACAGTGCTGCCACATACCTTTTGGCTTTACTAGACTGTATGGAGCTTCCCACATTCACTTGGTATATCCCTGGATCGCATTGAACCTTATGATACATAATATTGATTTTACTAATACACAGAATTTCTTCATGTATTTGCTACTTTTCTTCTTTATATTCAAACTCATTATCTTCAGAAAAGAAGACAATTGGCTCAACACTGCCTGGTGCCTTCTTCTGTTCTGATTCTGATGGCTTCAACAAAGAAAACAACAGAAAATAAGTTAACTACAGTATAATAATACATAATCTACGACATAGTACAGTGCACGTTGCTTAATTTATCATTCAAGAACGCATTCAGAAGAGCAAAAGGCAACAACTTTAGCCACGTGTAGCAGCAAGCGCCAATCCACCAACACAAGAAATCACAGAGTATTTAAAAGCTTTTTTGACAATTTCACAAAAGCAGGACTATAATGTATGAATGAAGCACCTATTGTTAGCCAATCACATAGCTGTATAAGATCACGGACCATGTGGTATGACCTGCAGCAGAATGTCAAGTCAATAAAAAAACCTAGACTTATTGCCTACACAACATTTTGTAGCATTTCATTTTAAATCATTGGCACATGACATTCATTACCTTCTGCTGTGTAACTGTCTTGCTCTCTTTGTCCTCATCTCTCTCATCCATGATTTCCAGCCTGGCTGACCCCATGGCATTAAGAAGTTCATCTGAATAATTACAACAGTTTCAAAAGAGAAAAACGGTCTTAATAACAAAGACTACAGCATTTACATGTAATTCAGAAAAAGAAGTTACCAGGAGACACAATTTACCATGAAGTAAATTTAAATGTATTTTCACACAAAGTTAAAATATACTTACCATCATCGTCATCCTCATTATAGCCATCGAGAAGATTGGCAGTAGATGCAGCAGTCCCAGTGGCAATAAGACTGCAAAGTCAAGGAAACAAACAACTTGCTTGCGGCACAAAATTCCCAAATTAGTAGTCTGAAAGGAGAAGACTTACTAAAACATAAGTTTCTAACAATCTCGAAACAACTTTACTGAGGGGAATGACCCTGCGAGGGACTACCATCCCATCTGGGGGGGGGGGGGGGAGGGGGGTAAGAACAAGGTACTCTGAACTCATGTGGCTGAGTCTCAGTGTAGAGGGCCAGGGTGCCCCAATCACAGACTTCAACTTGATTACTCGATGTTTTGTATCAAACACAGTTTGAATATTAAAAAAAATTAATGCAATTACATAATTATTTATCGTTCCAAAGGATACTTTGCCCTGTTCACATTCTTCCTGTGGAACATTTTGGCCAGCTTGTCAAACTTCTTTCTTGTACCTGAGAATTAAAATCAGTAAGGGCAATTAAAAAAATGCTTCAAAGATCTCTTTCACCAATTAGTTGGCATGGATTACCTATTTTTAAAATAGCTATTGTCACCTCCTATAATTTAATGCAAAGGTGCCCATTTTTGAAGGGAGCAAAAATCTTAAATAATATTTAATTTTCTGTGTGTCTGTGTTAAATGTGCATTGTAAGTTATTCAAGAAACAGTCAACAACTAAAGAAAACATACTGTAGCTCTGTTACAGTAGCTATAAATCAAAAGAGTACTTTAGTTTGTACAACATTCACTTGAGGTATCATCAACAGACTCAAAAATTAAAACCACCTTATCAGCGTAAACTGTTGGAAAACACGTGGGAGTGAGTAACGATGGGCTTTGGTTTTACTGTACTTTTGATTGGATGACAACGTAGTACAAGTATGTTTAAGCTAATCCCTTAGCGTACTTCACGAAACCAAAACATATGCATGCTACTTTCTCAAACTTATTAATAATTCATCAAGTTTAAACAAAGGAAATCATGACCGTGACGGTGTTTGGATATCTGATCTTAATTAGCATAGATTTTACGATTTTATTTCTCCATTTTCTCCTTAGTTTTAGTTTCAATTGAGATGATATATCAAACAATCAAGACAGTGTTTGACCAGATTTCCAAACACCTCAAAAATACTCCGCTGCGCATCGTATTTTCAACTCTCTTCTCAGTGTTTGGAAATGTGGTCAAACACGGTCTTTCATGTTTGATATAAATTATTACATCAAAAACAATGCTTACTCTTTCCCATGTGCTTCAGTCTTTCCCTGAGAACAGCATCATCATGGGTGGCAGTGCCGGTGGCTTGATGTCCACCCACTGCTCCAGCAACAGGCTCCACATTTGCCGCTGCTGGGGGTGTCATCGTTTGCGGTTGAGGGGAATGTCCCCTGCTAGCACTACTTGCAGCTGGTATTGGAACATTGCTGGCTGGCGTTTCTACTGGGGCTAAATACAAGCAAAACAACTGTCACTGGCTTAATTTTTTCTGTTTTAGGCACTGTCTTCAAGGATGTGACTTTTGTAAGAGCAAAAACTATTGAATTTAAAATCTATACCATAGACTGTTTGTAATGAAGGTCAGATGAGGGCGCCTGACACAGTTTGATGCAAGAAAAAATCTTGTTGAATAACAAAATAACTGAATTTGGGCACAGTAAATATGCTATAGCTTACCAGGTGTGAATATTTTAACTCCAGGCCAGAGAAAAATATTACATACATGTACAGTACGAACCAACAGCTCAAACATACATGTAAAGGAGCAGGCAACTATCTGGAAAATTTCAGCCCAGCCTTTGAAACAATCCTCTTGAAATGAAGTTGGCAGTTACATGGGGAGAATTTCAGCGGAAGCTAAATTTAGCCCAGACTGAAAATTTCAGGCGGGTTTTAAAGTCAGGCTTAAGATTTCAGCTGGGCCAAATGAGATAAGCCCTCAACAAAAGCCCATGTCATCATGATGGAATTTGAGGAATTTCAGCCTAGCCTAAAGAGAGAACTTGGACATGTGTACATGTAACAACTGTGTTTAGTTCACTAATTGAAACAAGATGGTGGCTGTAAAGCAAAAAAGCTCTTGGCCTGGGCTGAAATTTATTACTCATGACAACTGAAGTACAGCCCCCTTAAAAGGCTGAAACTCTTCTGAATCAATAAAATCACCTCCTGGCAATGTATGTGACCAAAGCATGTCCATCGTATCACAAGGATGCATAGAAAATAAGATTTACATTTGCCAATAGCAACATCTACATAAACATGTCTGAAAAAAAAAAAACGTCCACTGCACTTGTTGTATATACATACTTCTTTCATTTAAATTAGTCAGTACCGTTCCCGTCTTCAAATACATCAGTTCAAAAAGGACCAAGAGTTGAAGAGAGTCAAGGAAGAGAGTTTCAATTTTAAGAGTTCTTCACTTCTTACTCACTTCTTCTTCACTTCTTGATCCCAGATGTCCCTTGAAAAGGCTTTTTTTTCAGACCATTTCACACACCATTGGTTTCATTCACGTGATTCAAAAAAAGTGACCACATTGATGACAAATTCATGAAATGTGATGAGTGAATCTCTGCCGTCAGGAAAGTTGCTTCACAGTTTGTTTGCAAGTTTGTTGAGTTTCACACTTTCTAACAAGATGCAATCCAAGATATGTTACAGAGAAGAGTTCAACAGATGCAGCATCTATCACATGGATAAGATTTGCCTCGAACTTGGAACTTTTGAGGAATTTGCAACCGCTGTACTGCAAACTTTGGTCATCCACACCAAGAGATGTTTATCATCATGTGATCACTTTTTTTGAATCATATGAATGAAACCAACAGTGTGTGAAACGGCCTGAGGAAAAGCCATTTCAAACGACGTCTGCGATCAATAGTAAAGACCAGGACATAAATTGTATTTCTTTCATGAATACCACATGTCTGTTGGACAGGTACTAACTTCAGTCTCAAATATTGGTTGTCTGAATACAAGAGCAGTCTTACATCTGGCACAAAACCAGTATTTGAATCCAACTGGATGCAGATAGAGATTATTATGCAGTGATTACATCAGAGACGTGGGACATGCAGGTAGACGAGCACAGTAACAACGCAAATTTTACTCTTCTGGCCAGACTGGAAATTTGAGCACAATCAAAGTTGATGAGAGCCCCAGAGAGTCAGTGAGTTCACAGACTAGAAATTTGAATCTATGCTAACTCTTGCTGACTTCAATTTGCTCAATCCAGACGTTTGGAGTAATCATCACAATAACTGCTTAAAATGATTGTTATCAGTTAATTAACATGCAGTCTAAAACAAACCAAAACAACAGAGAACCACCACACCACCTACACATCAACACATTTCCTCTTAAACAAAGAAACTTTACATGTAGTTTGAATCAGAGGGATAATAATCCAATACACTGTACATGCTACCTTGTACTACATTGAGACATACCTATGTTCCTAGTTGCAGCTGCAGTATTTCTTTGTCTGTCTGTGGGTTAAAAGATTAATATTAATAATAATAATAATAATTGTAACAAGTGAGCCTAAGAATCTACAATGCAACTCCATTAATCTAGCTTCAAAAGACTTCTTTCTCATAAGTGTTACTAAAGATATGCACATACATGTAGTTGCAAACCTGATCTCTAGAAACCTAATCATCATCATCATCATCATCATCATCATCATCATCACTTTATTAAAACTCTATTATTAAAAATAATTACGTTAGAAGCTTAAATATAATGGCATGGAGCCGCAGGTAGTCTAGGCTAATCTAGACTGGCCACATCTGGATTTACAGTTGAACCTCCACTGACAGCCATCTCTCTACAACAGCCACCTCTTTACAATGGCCACTTTTTTTGGTCCGGGCAGATGGTCCATACAAGGTACATTCTGCTCCTATTTTAACCTCTCTACAACAGCCACCTCTCCAGAATGGCAATAGCCACTAAAACACATCCCGCCTACCAAAATAACCTCTTGACAATGGCCAGTTAATCAATGACTGACGAACGGTGTATACAAAACCCCATTTTTTTACTGTAAACGATTGCCAGACCTAATGCGTGACGGACATCGTTGGTCTCTGTTTCTGTTTTATTGATGTATTTTGATTGTGTTACATACAGTTTACATGTGAAAATATCCACCTTTAAGAAAAGAAATGTCATGTGTCAGGTGTCATGTTACACTCCTACATGTACCTCCCCATAATGGCCACCTCTCTACAACAGCCACTTTCCCTTCCTCTGTCTCCAAGGTAGCCATTGTGGAGAGATTCGATTACTATCAACTGGAAGAACTCTGTTGAAACCCGGAAATTCCCTAACACTGACATTATTACAACGAAAGTCTGCGGATCCACTCAGCTATCACCTCATGGATCCACAGCTAATCTGACAATGCTTTGACAAAATTCATGATCAATAACAGGACAGACGTATGAAAAACTGACGTCAATTGTTACATAAATGTACTAGATGAAAGTGACACCATAATTTTATCATGAATGCGATCCCTGATACACTGGTAAACAAAGCTGATTCAAAATTTCAACTACTATGTTACACACAAGTGAGCATATATTTACAAGAGCTAGAAATTCTTGAGATTCTGAAATTGTAAATGGACTGCCATTTGATTGATTCATTTGAGACCAACAAGAAAACAAACTAGCCTAGTCACCAGTACTTAAACGTCCATAAAGTGACTTAATCTAGACTGAACTGACAAATAATGGTCCAGGCAAGAGCACATGTGTTAGCTTCCAGTGTGCTTTTTGAAGGGACAAAAATATTTCAGATATATTCCAATTCAAATACAGGTATTCAAGCTTCTATTTTTATATGTAAAAGATCTTCTTAGTAGAAAAGAAACAATTTTTAAAAAGCTACAAGTACATGTAGACCGGTACTTGAATCCATATTAAATCAAAGGACACCTGCATACCAAACTGACCATCCACCCATGCAAAATTTCCAACTCCTTCTGTGGTGCAGTATTGATATTTTGTGGAGTCACACAATGCAATTATGTGTACATGAACATGTAATCTCCCCTTCCCTGTCAAATATATGTCTCCCCGGTTATCAACCCTAAAGCCCATGTAAAGTTACACAACCTAAGGTGTTGTAAGTATGTGCAAAAGGCATCACGATACACTAAGAGCCAATAACATTCATTATTTAAACACAATAGGTCACACGTGTGTTACTTATTTGTGCCATGGATCACACACCATACAGTGTAGCTTTCCAGCCTCAACAGCAACATAAATTACCCACATTTTTTACTTTTTTGTACAAAACTGAAATACTGTAATTGGAATATTACAGGAAAAAAAATGTTTGAAATATCCAATCTGAATAGTTAAAAAATATCATATACCATTCACTGCAGGGTTATCCGCAAGCAATCAAAATTGAATATTTTTTAATATTTAATGTAACAAAATGCTATTACTTAAATCTAAGATGCAAACATAATTACCTATTTACATTGTAATATAAGCATTAGAAATAACTCGAAAGAGACTTGAACCTTCGAATTTCTTTACTTTAAAATGTCACTTAGAATTTTCCGACTGTCACTGCACGTGGTGGTATTTATATCACAGTTCATAGCGATAAAATTTAATATAAGAGATTACAACTACGAGATTATGCTTCACGACACGCAACGACTCATAGCATTCACCAACCTTTCTCCAGTGACAACATGAAATCTTTATTGTGTCTCAGCTCTCGCATAAATTCTTCGTTCTGTAATACCATGGCCAGTTTTTCATCTTCCAAAAACCGTTCCAGCTCTCTGTCGCCCATGCTATCGCCAAAGCCTCGAGAAGAAGAAGAAGAAGGAGAAAGCGTCGTTGATGGCCCAAGACGCAAAAAATCATCCGGCAATTTGCCGAGTAATGGCGGATTCCATGCCGAGTAAGGCCTTGCTGGGAGAGGGCGACAAGGAGTTGAAGAATCCGTGAAAGATTCGCCATTTCTCGGTGTATAAGCTGGAGGCGGTTCTGAACGATCTAAATCGCTGTAGGAAGGTAATGGCGGATGTTCTGATTGCGTCGAAGCTGTACCACAACCTTCCATGTCAAGTCCCATTGACAAAAGTTGATCGATGGTAGCATCAACCAACCCATTGTTAGCTCGTAAAACGGCCTCTATAACTTCCCGATCCAGGGTTGGAAACATATGTTTAAAATCCCTCATAGCTTCGGTGAACTCTAGCTGTCTTGGCTCGTTATTAGCTTGTCCTGTAGTCCGCGGTCTTTCAGGAGGCCGATGCATGTAGTTTGTTCCACCATACATGGGCACCATTTTGTCTCAGCAAAAACTTGTTGTAAATTTCTTGTCTAGAATAATCGACTCCTCTTCACGTTTCGTGCTAGAAGAAGGAAAACGTTCTTACTTAAGATTTAAGTTAAAGAAGGTGTCATTAAGCTAAAGTAACCCTTGATTCGTTGCCATGCGGAAGACTAAATACACTGTCCAAACTTTCGCGTATTCCTCTCGAAAGACAGCTTCCGTCAAAACTTCATTCTCGTCCCCAGAGCGCCACCAAACCACCTGTCCCTCTTATCCGGCGGGGACTTGGTACTAGGCTGCTGAGAAATCCACTGGTTGATCTCCATGATCTTTAAGTAAAACATTTCGATTACAGCACCGATAGACCTTAACGTTTATCAAAGGGAATTTTAAACAGAAGTTAATTCTGGGCGGAAGTTGCAGTTACATATTTCGATATGATGACTTCAAAATTATCCCCGTAACCAAGGAAGTAAAAAAACCCTTTTTCCTCGTTCCAAGGCCCTGCCGGTTAAGAGAGAGACAAAGTGCTCGGCTAATATTTGCTCGGCTCGCGGCTCAGTACTGCTAGTTTCCCAGGCAGGACTAGTTCCATTACAATACTTTACGTAGCGTGACGTTACGTAACACTGCATTACATGTCGTAACTTTTAGCACACTATGCTGAGAACATAACAGCACGATAATAGGATTAGTGGCAATGGTCGGTACGTTCGATTCAAGAAGTTCGGGTATAGCAGGAGGTGTAGACGGGGCGCTTTCCATTCAACCAAAAATTCCAAAAAATTACGAAACACAAAACGAGGACAAGTGGTAAGGAATCTCCTTGAAACGTTTCCAGAAAATTCGGAAATTGTCCCATTCCACAGCTCAGAAAATTAAAACGAAAATTTCGGAAAATTCTACGCCAGTGGAAGTTTCTAGAAATGCAGAACGCAATTTTTTGTGTAATGGAAAGCGTCCATTCTCTTTGAGGGTTTTTTGAAAATTTATCACAAACGAGACATGAAAGTAATTCCATAATGTATTTTTTTGATCATATTGATAATTGATTCCTCAAGCCTGATTGAGTACATCCTTGAGACCGGTAAATTTACTTCGACCCTCACCTTTTACGCTTAGCTCCAAAAAAAAAGTATAATTACGCAGACTGAATTGGTCTTCTCTCCCACTGTAATTTAATGCTTTAGAAAATATTTTTCAACATATTAGTAGAACTGCTTGTCTCCTCCGCAGCCGTTTTTTGGGATGTCATGAACGCTACCTCCAAATAAACTTTCTGTAACTCGCCATGAAAAGAACGCCTGATCACAGATTACTTGCCAGTAGAAGTTTTAATGAGTGACGGCAAACACACCGAAAATATTATTATTATATATCATATCTGATGTTGGTAAAACTTGATTGAACGGAACAAATACACTGATATTACAGGTCCGATTTTGTTTTCGACCGAGGAAAACGGTACTTCAGTATGGCCACCGAAACAAAAAAGTCATAAGTAATACCATGGCGATTATAAAACAGCCACCAGAAAAACGCAAGGTTTTTGATAAATAATAAAACGATTTAAAACGGGGTAGGATTTATCACTGGTGTTGTGTGATATTGTTTATTGTGACAATACAGGACGCAGATGAACTACTTATTGATCAGGAGGGAACTAATAAATTTCCATGTGGTTTACCAGTTCTGGTTTGAACAGCTTTTGGCCAATAACTGTTTGCTGCCTCTTTGACTCATTTCTTGTTTGCACAAACCATGTTTTGTTTGTTTCTCGCTAGTAATTAGTACACCACATCAATCCATGTGACCATGAAGTGTTTTTTTACATCTTCCATATTATCAAGCTACGTCATTGACGAGCTCTTTGCCCCAAACGGATCACGCACGGCACCTAACCTCGATCCCAGGCTCTTTCTCCTTTGCTTCCCTTGTCGTTAGCATAGAGAGCATGGAATCGAGGTTCACCTTAGTGCCGTCACCTGGACACCTGAGAACGACTACCTTTCAATCAAAATGAAGGTATGTGAAATATCCGGGCAACTAGACTTTGTGGGAGCATGGTACTAGCAATGGTTGGTAAGGTAGATTCGAAAGGTTCCGGATGGGAGTCCTGGGGCACGTTTCTCGAAGGACCTTCGAAGGACTTTCGGGACCTTCGACGAAGGTCCCGAAAACTTTTCGGGCTCGGAAAGCCATAGCAAAATCTTGAACCCTACCATTACAGAGCTGTTTTATCCACATATTTTAGATATGAACAGAGGTTCTCTTCATACAAGAAGTTTCAGGCGTATATACACGTCTCCGTTTTTACATAAAGATGAACTAAAACTGGCTTTACGGGCCCGAATAGTTTCCGGGGCTTTCCAGAAACGGGCCCCTGGACAGGATCGTTACGTTGAACTCTGGGTTAACTTAGACATTTAAACTATACCAGTGCCTAACTGGTCTTGGCCAGTTATTAACACGACAAAATTATGCAGGAGAGAGAAAGGGGTTATCTGTGACGGACTAGCCTGAGTTCCATGAAAAGTTAGAGATATTCACCCGCTAGCTGGGTGATGCGCTGGAAACCGTAGTAACTTCTAGGCCACCAGCCTCTGCGGATCTGTTGGGTATATTTTATCTCTCTTTAAGTCAATGCAAAAGACCATTCCTATGGATAAGCAAAGAGAAAAATTAAATGGTCAAAGAATATGTTTCCACATCATTCTCTGCTAGGGGTCAGCGACAGGTAGCGACATGCTCTTGATTCGGGCGTGGATATCTCATTTTACATGTTTGAGGCCGCGGTAAACTGAAACTTTTTTTCAAACAAGCTAGTGTAACCAGGAGCCATATTAATAACGGCTCCTGGTGTAACTTCATGACTGCAGTTCAAAACCATAAAAACCTATATATCAGAAGAAAGCTTATGAATCAGGCACTGAATATAATTTGATCGTCCTCATTTCACATTGACTCATTCACACGGGAAGGCGCTGGCCAGTAGGCTGGAACTACACCCGTTGATTTTCTTTTCCCTGCGACAATTTATTTTTAATTTTACTACGTAAGGAGTTGATTCCACGGTAGGAATTTCCACCCGAAATGTACTGTACCGTCAGGTTAAGTGTATTTTTCTCGTAAGCTTATCAATACAGGCAAGGCTGTTATGAGAGGTAGCACATTTTTCACATTTGTTTTTTCGTCAGGCGCGCGTTTTTCGGGTTTGCCAGAGCGCGTTGCGCTCAAGTGTCGGTGCTTCGCGTGCGTTTCAGTTCCGGAGCGTCATGAGTGACGCATGCAGGTCTGTTGTCACTGGACTTCTGCCAAGGTTGCTCAGCTGTAACCTGGCACTTAAAGTCACAGGATCTGACCTTTATATAAAGTAGTGTGATTACACATTTCGCAATTTCTCAGTGGACGTCTTCTCTCTTGCGCGTAAGAGAATCCGCAAAGTGAAATCGTCACGATGCTCTATCTGCTGATAGCTGCTCTTCTCTGCAGCTCGGCTGCAGCTCAATCGTCTTGTAGCGAGCTGTACGCCTCGTACGATTTGTCGAGGAATTTCAATGAGACCATTGCTCACACTATTCACTCCATGAACGTGCAGGGTCTCCGCCTGTTCAACCCGCAGGCCACTGAGAACAACCGCGTGCCAACAGTCAATCACAACATCCGGGATGAGGCGAGTACCCTTTACCTTGCAATGCTCAAACAAGTCAGCAGATTTGAATGCGGGATCTTCACTAACCTTGGATTTAGTTCGCCTCAAAACGTCTATTGACCTTGTTGAATATTGCAAAGAACTAGCCTAAGGCTGGATGGGCTATGTCTAATAGGACACTTTCAACCCAGAAATGGGAATTTCTCAGTAGACAATCTCTAAGTAAGGAATTCTTGGGGTAAAAGTGATGCTTTAGGGAGGCCTTTCGTGTTCGAGTGTTGACGGTATTTTGGCATGTGGTACGCCTTGGTACAAAAGTATTGAATTACTAGTCACGGAAGGTTTACTTAACTGCTCGCTGTTTATTACAGTCACATCAAGTGAAGCGTACCCCCAACATTACATTAATGAATTGATTATTTGAATGTTGAACCCGCTAGTCTTTTCAAGAATGCAACAATGAATTGATTATTGGAAAATTGAACTCACTAGTCGTTCCAAGAATACGGCTAATGGGTTTAATGTAAAAAAAAAAACAAACAAACAAAACAATTTAATATTGATATTTGAAATGACTAACGAGTTCAATATTCAAATAATCAATTCATCATTACATATTCTTGAGACGACTAGCGGGTTCAATAGTCAAATAATCAATTCATTAATGAAATCTTGAGGGGTACGCTTCACTTGGTTTGATTGTAATGTCCTGGGGAGGCACTCCCAGAAATATTGGGTGGGGGTGTGCGGTCCGCTACCCGAAACCCTTACCTTACCTGCAATTTGTGACTTGACGAAAAATTTGATACTCTATGTAAGACCTGACTCTTAAATCAATGCCCTGTTTCAGACCTGCCTTATAATTAGTTCCTTGGTTCAGTCCGATGTCAAACGCATTGTGAAAAACTTTGATGGTCTTATCGATAACGAAGAAAAAGTAGCTTCAAGTTCTTCTAAAAAAACATACCCAATTCAAGACCAGAGTGCAAAAACCAAACCCTATTTGAGACCAAAATGGCCAAAATCGATACCCTATTTCAGACCAAAACGGCTGAAAAACCAAGCCCTTTTGGGCCGCACATACGTTCATTTAACAAACTTTTAAAAATTTCTTTTTTTGGGAGCCTGACAGAATAAAATCTTCTTTCAGTGTGGAAAATTCGGGGTAGTTTTGTCCTTAAGAGTTAGCTGGTCAGGTTATCAATTCTTCTGGTTTTCATATTTTCTTGTTACCTTCTCTATCGGAGTACAAACTCTCCCCAGACCGTTTAAAGTAGACTTATGAGTGATGTCGAGAGAATTAATGGGTTAATCAGCTTTGATCTGAACCTCTACAAATTACTTTCTCTTCCCCAGGAACATCTGGTGTTACCCTATGCTCCAGAGGACCCCCGTGGGGAAGATTTCACCACTGAGACGCTGAACATCATTGATACCATTTTAAGTCGGATTGGCTTGGACGATGATGGCTTGGGTCCCAATTGGTCCTCGACCGAGCGAATCGTTCACAAGTTTCATATGATTGACGTGTGGCACAGGGTGACGGAGGTTTACCAGGAAGTCTTGAAAAACCCACCCCAGGTAGTTAAATTCTCCCTGCTACTGAAATCAAAAGGTTCATTGAGATTCTTTCTGAAATAATCTCTAAATTCCCATTTGAATCAGGTAACACTCTCGAGTTTTTAAAAAGCTGGAATTGAACCGGTTTGTCCAACGTAACAAACAGTACAACTTGAAGATGAAGTACTCCTCAGTGACTTTCCACACACTACGTTTAAATCCACAGACTCACAGAAGTTGAAACCACCTTGTACAGCGCAATACAGTCCAACCCCTATTAAACGGCCACCCTCAGGGAAATGGACTGTGGCCGCTTAACAGGGGTTAGCCGCTTAATAGAGGTAGAAACAATGGAAAAGCCATCATTGGGACTTTGATTGCTGGCCGCCTAATATGGGTGGCCGTTTAATGGGCGGCCGCTCAATAGAGGTTCGACTGTATAAACAGTACTACTTCGTGAACTGTACCGCTCATGATCAATGGCTTTAATTTCATTTCAATGGCCACACCCTAGGTTTTCCTCCACAAACCACATCGTACAGCATCATATACCAGATGAACCTTTGTACTACTCAATAACTTTCATTTGAATAGTTGCACACCAGGGTTTCATTCAGAATTAAAAGTTACAATTAAAGTGCGGATGGTTGCGGCATAGTTAATATTAACTATGGTTGCAGGTGATGCGCGTGATATGTGAACTGAAGTGAGCTCAAGCGTTAACCGTGACGCGTTTACCACTGCACAGTAGCCGGTACACAAAATAATAAAGGGTTAAAACCGCAGAAAACTGACCCCATTAATTAACGACTGCAAGCCGAAAATACCATAGTCGAACATTTTCTAAAATTGTCTTTACTTAGAATTCTTTTATCCGCAGGATGATCTGTGTGATTGTTTGTTGGAAACCTCGTCAAACGGCATCTACCAAGCGGTTCACTGGGTTGCTGAGCACTACAAGTCAGGCACACCCATCACGCTGTTGAACCGACCTATCCCAAAGCTGAAGGATGCAGATTCCTGGAAAGTGTGGAAGAGCCGTTTGTTGTATTACTACGAGCGACCTTCGCTGTACGACAGCAGCCTGTTCCTGTACTGCGCTACTAAGCATTTCTGAGTCTGTCTGTGGACTACAGGTTATACCCAAATAGTGTAGGGCAATAAGGAGTTTATCACTTAACAAAACGAAATTAAGAAAAGCCCGTAAGTTTTCTTATAAGCCTACAACCGTGTCTGAATGAATAGTACTGGAGTGTCAGGATACCGGTAATTAAAGACATAGGGACATATATAGCCTGATTCTCAGACGGTCCAGGTCGCTCGTGGCCACGCACTCTCCGACCTGGACCGTTTGAGAATCAGGCTATGACATATACTGATCGAGAAAACACAGTTTTATCAGGTTAACAGTCAAACGAACAGTATTAAAGTGTAACTAAAAGGGCTTACGATTTTCAAAATCTAGCGAAAACTAGACCTGTAATCACGGTAAAAGTTCAACAAATGACTAAAAGGATTTCTATCAGTGAATTTTGTGTAACACCGTCCTGATTATAAGAACTCTCGGTTTCCCAGAAGGATGCTTGCATAACTACACAACTTACAACTTCATTGTCGTAAACCACCATCTTCCCGACCAGAGACTGAATTTCGCCTAGTGTATCCAGTCACCTGATCACTTCTACATGGTTGCAAGTAGGGGCTAGTGAGTTGCACATATGAACGAATCGCGTGACCACTTTCAAATTTAGCACGGTTCATGCAATACTTCCGACATTTTTCAAGAACTTTTATGAACGATTCTGTAATACTCAAGATCTGCGTTTCCCCAAGATCAAAACGTACTTCAAATAACAATCACTTTTTTCTGGTATCATCAAAATCAACTCTTATATCCCTTGTCCATTCCGCCCCAGTCATCTTTCTGCCGGAAGAGCATTCGAGGACTTCTTAAAATCCAGAACTTTCAAACGAGAAAATCTTTTTTTTTTCGTTTTCAAGAACTTTTAAATGCGCGAACACGCATGGCTAAGGACACCAATGACCAAGTTCGTAACCTAAACATAAGTTGACGTTACGATCACGGTTACAAATGATTTAACAAATTGACATTAGTTTTTCATGCGTCTGTCCTGTTATTGATCATGAATTTCGTCATACATTGTCAAAGTAGCTGTGGATCCACGAGGCGATACGATAACAAATTGTCAAATTGTCCGCTCTCGCTCGTTGACGCATCGCATAAATTATAAATTCATGTGTCTGTCAGCTTATTGACAATGAAAATTAGCCAATGAGCGCGCGAGAATTTCTGCATCGTAAAAAAGTGGATTGGACTCCGGATCGCGTGGTCCTGATTCAAGTCCAGCCCAGTTCCCTGTGTTCTTGCACAAGCTCATATACACTGAGAATGTCCCTCTCCACCCAGGAGTAGAAATAAGGACCAGCAAACTGACTAAAATAACCGGCAAATATGCTGGGACGTACCAGCGATGGAGTAGTGCCCCATTCCAGGAGAGTAAGTGCGATATATCATCCAACACGCGCAAGTGGAATAATTGTTAATTATTATTCTACTGCAACCCAGTCCCTTTTTTACCATATTAGGTCAAGACGACGCACAAAACACGTAAGGTTTTATTTTGTTTGCGTCATTGACACGCGCCTAAAGCGACCGGTGCGATTTTCGGATGACGCAGGATCTATTTCAAAAAATAGAAGCCGAAATACCAGAAAATGCAGTAATAGTGGAATAATAAAACCCTTATTCGATGGTTTAAAAAATAATACTTTGCTCATTGTTCGTACTACACAACGCGCAAAATATTCCCGAGTATTATGTGTTTAAAAGTATTTTATCATTGTTAAAACATCGAAAAGGTGTATGTACTCGCTCGCTTAGCTTCGAATACATGTTAGAGAGCTTAAGATTAAGAATTTATTATGTTTATTTTTACATTATACAAAGGAATTTAACACGACTTTTATCATCTCTTCTGATCTCCAAGGTCGTCTATACTATCTTCATCAATCTGCATAATATAAAAAAGAGAGCAGAACAAAAATTACCCACCGTTTTGTTATATTGCAAGATTGACATAAGAAATAAAAAAAAAAACGATTTACATGTTTGCCGTGTGGGAGTACGAGGAGGACATTACGTGATTGATCTCATTTTCATAGTGCTTCTGACGTTATAGAGATGGAAGGCTATTCCACAGATGTGCCCCACTGTAGCAGAAACTACGTTTTAAAAAATAGGTACAGGGCTTGGGTCGAGCTACTTTGTTTTCTATATTTCCAACTCCATAAGTGGTCCTGAATAGTTTAAAAGGCTTTTTAAGTACTCCAGTAGTAGTTACTAATCACCAGGAGTACTAACCAGTCACCGCAGATGTGAAAGAAAAAAATTAAAATTAGGAAGAAAATGTAACTAAATCACTGTTGGGTTGAAAAAAAAAAAAAGGCCATGGCCAATGTTCCCTCGTACGGCCTTTGCGCTTGGTTAGTGAGAGCTTATTATTATAAGTTGTTAAAAAATTTCATTAAAAGGTACTTGAATCAACGGAAAATGCAAGTACGGTATACGCAAGATAGCATTTTCAATTGTTGCACTGGCTTGCGTGTTCTTGTGACGCAAGACTGACAGTGACTGCTTACGCCACTTCTTGCGCATGCATAATGTTTGTTTGTTTGTCTGTCTGTTTGTTTGTTTGTCTGTTTGTTTGTTTGCTTGTTTGTTTGTTTGTTTGTTTGTTTGTTTGTTTGTTTGTTTGTTTGTTTGTTTGTTTGTTTGGGTGTACTGTACCTCTGGCCACTTTTCAGGAATAAACTCCAGTAAATCGTCTAGGACATCTCCCTGAATTACAATTTCATCTGGCCCTGTCAATGACGAGCCACACGAGTATTTCTGCGCAAATAACTTGGCAGCCTTTTTCAAGTCAATGTCTGAAAGAGTTACAATAATGTCAGGTGGTCATCAGCTTGTATCACATGCACATATACTGTTAGTCTCTTGTTAGTCGTAATACAGAATTATCATGGGAAATTGATTTACTTGCACTAAAACGGACCAACTGAGCAACAAACATCCGAGAGACAGACTGCTGCCCAATCGACAACTGACAGAAAGGCAGGCAGGCAAACAAGGAGACAGGCAGAAAAGCTGTCAGAAAAACAGCCAAACAGGCAGGCAGGCATACACAGGCAGGCGGGCAGACAGAGAGACAGACAGACAGGCAAGCAGGCAGGCAGAGAGACAACCTCGTATCAGTAAATGGCTCTATTATGTGTGGTGCATGTCCAGCCACAGTGTACATGAACATGTACTTACCAAATGTTCCCAGTCCAGTGACAACAGTCACATATTTCTTTTTATTTCTCTGTGCTCTTGAAAGTAAGACTTTTTTGGTCACATTCTTAACAATGAAAATAAGATAGTAAATTAATCACAAGTCTGTAAAGTGAATAAACACAACAATGACATCTTAGCAGACTTTGCTGATGCAAGTGCACATGTTCTACCAAAAGAATCTACTAGCAAAGGTAAAGAGTAACTTGCATTTAAAAATATTTTACATTACAAGTCCAAGATTTCTTGGTCTGCAGGGCTCGAAAAATATTTGAATTCCACCTTGCCCGTTGGGCAAGTAACTCTCAAATTTTGCTTGCCCGGGGCACTTCCCCGCTTGCCCAAGTTTTCAAACTCATTAATAATTCATGACCCCCAAAATGAACAAACTACTGGCGTGTTTTAATGTAATAAACCCATCTTGACTGTAGTCGTACGTCGTCTTAGTGCTGATCACTTTCATGTTTACGCCATTATATTGTAATACTTCCACAACTTTTAACTTCTTCATTCTGCTTTTATGGCGTCAAATTCAACTTTCCCTGGAATTTTCGAACGTGATAAAAAAAAATGTCACCAGGAATTAAATTTTGTCCCACAGCATCTTTTGCCAGTGCCTCCCAGTTGAAGAAACAAAGTTTGCGAAGTTGTAGTAGTTCGTTCAAGTACCTACTTCCTAGTTCCTGTATTACACGCTGGGCATACAGCCTTGAATCAATTTGATTAATTCGTCGAAGATCGTGTTCAACTCCCTGAATGTTCACCTGCATCTTGTCTAGCTCCACGAAATCATTGTGAAGAGAAACGCGAGAAATTTGTAACACGCAGAATTAACAACAAGTCGCTTTCCCACTTCAGTTTTGACACAGGCACAGTGTCGAATTTGAAAAGCCAGCGAGAGCATAATTTTTCATTTGGGTGAATGAAAAATAGTTTCAATCGAGGGAAAACGTCTTCGTTTGAAACAAACACTATTTTAAGTCATCTTCCAGGAACTCTGAAACTATTTTGACGACTTACTTATCCATTTCTTTTTAATAATATAATACTTTTCATTTCATTACTTGCATGTTACGCCGAAAACAGAGACTTACCTGGATTTTAGCACCAAAATTGCTGGCTTCGTTTTCGAGGTAGCAATATGCAGCTTCTTTTCGCGTACAATTTCTACAGCTTTAATATATCGTTGTTGAGTTAAGTTTTGTACAGAGAAACTGGAAAATGCTCGCAGAAAATTGCTAAAAAACGAAGACCGAAGACCTAAGACCCTGTGGTCTAAAACGAAGACCCACCGGTCTAAAACGAAGATCCACCGGTCTCGAACGAAGACCCACCGGTCTAAAACGAAGACCCACCAGTCTAAAACGAAGACCCACTGGTCAAAACAAATTCTTGTAGCACGTGGCGAATAAATTTGCGAGTCACGCACAGTTGACCTTTGCGCCTTTCTATGATAAGGACAGTAAAGCAAAGTAATGAAGTCATCTCATCGTAATTTGCTCATATGCATTTGAAAAACAGAATATTGGTGACGATAAATTATACTAAAATCGTCACTAAAACGTATATTTCTATACTGTTGGAATTTTATTGCGTTACACAATTTAACACGTTGTACAGACTGAGATAAAGCAACTGTCAAGTTTACCGCTCGCTCAGATGACATTTTAATTTATGCGCTACAGAAATGAAAGCAATTTAGCCTAGTGTAGAGTCTTTCCTGAAGAAAAAGAGGTTTTAGACCGGTGGGTCTTCGTTTTAGACCGGTGGGTCTTCGTTTTAGACCGGCTGGTCTTCGTTTTAGATCGGTGGGTCTTCGTTTTAGACCACAGGGTCTTAAGTCTTAGGTCTTCGGTCTTCGTTTTTGGGTCTTCGTTTTCGACACATCCTCAAGCTTCATCTACTTCAACACTTGATTACCCTTGAGCCTAAAATTTACCTTTTCTTCTCAAAGTTGTTATCAAAAATTTAGTCCGCGAACGGCTTGCCTGGGTCCTTGCCCGTGGGGCAAGTAAGGAGAGAAAGTTACTTGCCCGAAGGGAAAATCTACTTGTCCCGGACGACCGGACGGGGGTTTTTTCGAGCCCTGAGAGTCTGCAGTAAACAGTCAGACCAAGTTGATTATTTTGATAGGCGGGTGAGTGGTGTAAACATACATATATGTAGGTTGTCCCCTTTCCATATTTTTGTTTTTCTGATCGTAATCACGTTCTCTTTCAACGAATGCACCCAAATGATCATAGTGTACTGGAAAATACATGTAGTCACTGATTTCTGCTGAACATTCATGCAGTATTGGGAATGATAAGGTTACCAAAAAAACCTGAAAGCATGGTAATATTTTGAATACAGTTATTACAAAGAATTTATCAAGACTCTAGCTCTCAAGCTGATCCTGGGAGAGAAAATTGAAACTGAAGTTATCCAAATTTTAATTAAATTGGACATTCCACATCAGTTCAAAACACAGTATACCACACTTTACGCATTTTTACAAGGTTTAACATTGACTTTCTTTGACTTTCAGATCTGCAATACAACACAAATAGGGTCTAATATAAATTAGTATCACCCAACTAGTGGACTAATGCAAATCCTGCATTTTGATTGGCTATGCTACTGGAGGACTATTAGCAATAGTCCTCGATTGGGAAATTGGGGCAATCAAGCATGACGCTTTCTTTCGTTTTATTCCCAAATGAATATTTCTTCAACTTGCATTTGCTAACTTTATTATTGCCTTTTCTGTCTCACTAGTTGGGTGATACTAAAACAATGAGGCCCTTCGCCCTCAAGAGCCACGGGTCAATAGCCCGTTTGGCTTTGCCTCATGGGCTATTGACCCGTAGCCCGCAAGGGCTACGAGTCTAATTGTTAAATATCAAACACTCTAAAGACAGACAATTTCTTGCCCTCTTTGACAGGAGTGTAGCCATGATCTTCAACAAACAATTACCTTTTTCTTAGGAACTCTAACAACACCTTTGCCACCTTCAGGATGAAACAAAAAGACACAATAGGTATGTCATAGATTACATGTACTATATTCATGTAACAATGTAATGCAAATTATAATGTACACTCAGCTGAGTCAACCAACTGAAAGAGCACTTGGCACATTTGTTCATAATGTTAGGGTGTAAACATGAAGTTTGTGACACGTGACATGTGATGTAGAGTACCTGCATCCAGGACAGTTTACAAAAGGAGAGAATGTTCAAAAACATAGTGAAATCGATGTATGAGTTTTTTCAGCGTCAAATACAATGTTTGAAGTGCAGCGTGTTTTCTGCGGTTTTATTAAACGTGAGTAACAATAAAAACTATAACTGTTCCAGTAAAGTGCCACAGAATCACTGTTAGTACATGTACCAATGAAGTAGCAATAAGGAGTAATGAATTATTTGTCACTGCAGTATTCATCTCCTTGTTACCTCTTGTTTGCTTCTTTTTTGTTGCACCTTCACTTATATCCACATCAGCCAGTAGTTCTGAAGCTAAAATAAATAGACATGCTGCATGAATAGTTTTATTAGGGAACTTCTGCCCCACCATTAGAATAGGCCATTTCCAAGTGTGTCAAAACGTGTCTTCAGGCAAAACCATTCATATGAAAATGTGTTCCACATACAGGTTCAATTTTCATGCAGATCAAATTCGTTTTCCTATGAAACAGAGGCAAAATGTATTATGTAACTCAGAAATTGTCTACTTAGAACTCTCTATAAAATAATACACACTGCTGAAAGTTACTATTCAGCTACTACATGGTTATTGTTCATCATGGTTATTGTTGTTCATCATGATGCACTGCTACAGATAAATGTTTGATCACTCTTCTCACAATAATCTATAGAGTTGCCACAAAAATATAGCGTTGCAGTTGATTACAAGATTTCTACTGCTAGTCTTTGTCATGTGATGAGGTCAAATGATTATGCATTGTTATATGAAGCATGGTTCATTGTTATATGTATTAGTTCATTCTGGTACATGTATGTTATTATTACATGTAGTGTATTTTAATGCACTCTATGCTTCATGGTATATTAAGAGAGGAGTTTACAGGAGAAAGATTCTATGTCACAAGATTTTAGAATCCTGTGACATAACACAAGACAGTTTACCCATATAAGATAAATTTTATATATAACAAACTCAATAAATGCACCTACCATGATTAATGAGACTTTCATAAACATCAGGCAAATTTGATTTTAACCATTCCTTACATTTTTCATACTCTGAAGTGTACTCACAGTACTAAGGAACAAAGCAAAACAAACAACAAAACAACACTATGTGTCTATTGAAAAGAGAAATTTCCAGGCTTTTCAACTATGATATAGTTATGCATTCCCTACATAATAGACCTTTTTAGTTTGGGCAGTTTGTTGCCCCATTTCAAACCATGTGATGATACTCTTGAGAATTCTTACTTTCAAAATTTCAAATTTTCAAATGTGTGTATATAAATTAATAATATTTAGATAGATAGATAAAAGAACAATTCTCTTGAGAATATCACATGTTTTGTAATGGGAAACATACCACCCAAGCTATTTAAAAGGTGTATTTAACTTTGTTCTGAGAATCAACACCACCCAGGATATGGAAAATAATCATATTCAAAACAGTCAAATTCATTGAAACAAAATTGAACAGATGAGTGACTAAATTTAAAAAATTTGGGACTTTGATAACTGGCCATTTAACAAGGGTTGGCCGCTAAACAGATGGCCGCTTACAATACAATACAGGTAGGTTTGACTGTATTACTTAAGAATGTACATGTAAGCAAGGACTACTGGAAGTTCACTTTAACAAAAGGACTTTCAGTTTTGTGAATCGCCAGTGGGCAGATCATCCTCCAGGCGAAACAATCACAGTTACTCCCTGAATAGTACTACACTTAGTCTAGTTACTTTAACTTCCCAAATACTTTCATTCAGATTGAATATTTTAGCAATAGTATGTACCACACAAGTGAATAGTACTTTTCATCATTCTGATTGGTTAACTTGGAGGTGAAAAAGTTTAAAGGACTACCCTCAAGTGTACTAGAAGAAATATATTTCAAAGGGATTGTCCCAAGCATCACTTATTGCATCACTATGTGGGGATCCTGCTCACCATCTACCTTTAAAGTATTGGAACATTTACACTTAAAAGCTGCCAAACTAATCCATAAACTGCCCAGCGAAACTCCTGACTCTGACGTACTTGACCTTGTTAAATGGAAACCTTCAGGCTATATTTACAAGCGTAGGCTCACTTCTATAATGTATCAGGTTTTCCACAATAGTTTACCTGATCAACTCACAGCCCTATTCAAAATATGCAACACCGACAATAATTATAACTTAAGGCGTATTAATGACTTCTTGAATGTACGGTACAATAGTAACCTTGGCAGAAATAGTGTAAGGTACAGATGTATGTATGTATGTATGTAGGTAGGTAATTAGCAAAGTACTATTCACCTCCAGGCAGAGATTTCAAAACTTCTGACCATTTATAGTTTATTCAATCTCGTTCCCTGAGCCCACGTGTCTTTTGGTCAGCACCAAGACAAAGAGCTCTGGAATAATCAATTTCTAGACTCCAAGATTTTAGGAGTTCCAGTTTCACGGCGCATGTGTGCCTTCATTTAAAACATGGCAATCTCATTCCCAGAGCCCACGTGTCTTTTGGTCAGCGCCTGACCAAAAGACACATGGGCTCTGGGAATGAGCACACGTGTCTTTTGGTCAGGCGCTGACCAAAAGACACGTGGGCTCTGAGAATAAGATTGCAGTTTATTGTCAGAAATAAAGTAATTTTTTGGTCCAGGGTGACCAGTGACCTAAACATTTAGCTCCCAACCAGAAGAAAACACTGCCTATTTCTCGTTCTTTAGGGTGAATATGGGGGCTAATCAACTTCTCATTGGGGGCTAACCAGCTAAGGGCTAATCAACTTGAGGGCTAAACGACTGGTAGCCATGATCCAGTAGTTATTAAGTTTGTTACTAAAACAATTATTCACCTCAGACGGTGTTGGTAAAAGAGGTGGACATTTATTCCTGGTAACCTCCACCTTGGTGAATAATTGTTAATTACTACGATTTTAAATCAAGGCTTCATTAACATTGTCCCTCTTTTTTCCCTTGACCAGCCATCACTCACGCACATCCTTCCCTCTAAACACCACCCTCACCACCACAGGCCCGAGTTAGTAACTCGCCCGACTTGTGACCTTTAACAGCTGTGTTCAGAGCTAAAGAAGACCCGCAAATCAATAGGACGCATCACCGATTAAAGACAAACAAAACCTCAGAAATTTACATTTTAAAACAGTTCATTAAACTAAGAAGCAATCCTACCTCCAGTGGTAAACTACACACTGTAAAGTTCGGAAAGACAGCAACCAATGAAAAAGAAAAAAAAATCATCCAGACGTTACTACTTTTACAAAATTAAGACCTAACTGTTAAGGGATTATTAATTACCTCCACAGTATTGTACTTCCAGTGGGTACTCGATTTTCTCTTCTGTTTCGGTAGGATCCACTTCTTCTTCAGCCATGTTGTCCGCCATGTTGAATTTCCTAGATTTTCAGTAGGTACTTCATGTATGAGGGTGACCTCGAAAATCGCCGCTGTATATTATGCCTGCAGATGCAGAAATCTGCTCGACACCAGGCACACACCTGCCCGGCACATACCCTTATAGCTTACATATGGGTGTACCCTTCCCCCAGGGGGGAGAACGTGTACCTAGTAGCCTCCGTTGCAGACGGAAACTTACCCGTGGGGAGTGCGGGGGGAGTGTAGCGTCTGTGACGCAGGTTATTACCTGGAATCGAAAGAAGATCTTTAATTACTCGTAAATCTTCCATGTTGACTGGCCTTCGAAGCGATCGCAACAGACCATCCTCACTTTTGCGGAAAAAACATCCATTTGTTATTAGCAGTTTTGGTAATTATATTCCAAGGAAACAGTGGCACCAAAAGGTGTTCTTTCCAGTTTATCAAACAATTCAAGCTATCATAAAAATGAATTTGAGTAATCGACTAAAGCTGTTAGCCCATCATTTTTTGGCATCTAAAACTGAATATCTACTTGTTTTATACAACTAAAGAAAATTTCTGCTGTGAGGTAAGGCGTAGCGCCGACGGCACAAGTAAGTAACTGAAGGCGTTCACGTCCTCAGAAGCGCGCTAGCGCTCGTACATGTACAGTTCATCTTTTATAAAGCAATTGGATTATGAGCTCGAGATTTCTTTCTCGTGATAGTTGACGAGGGCACAGCCCGAGTCAACTGTCGGCATAGTTATTGAGAGAGAATCATCTAATTGTTTTAGTATAAATCTACTAGTCGTTCAAAACTTTATTTACATCCTCTTCACAGACACTTCGAGAATGCCAAGAAGCGGTCATCATTTTTTTAACAAGCGCACACTTCTACGCTACTCACCATCTATCACAGAATGGATCGTGAATAACGTAACCAATCAGAGAACAGCATTCGTGATAGAACGCTAGTAGCTTTATACCAAAACAAGATAGTCAGTCATAATAACGAGAAATACTGAAAATTCCCCGTAATTTCACAGCATGACTATATAAGTGATAAGTATGAATCAATGACACTAAAGATGTGACTATTATCCATCGTGGTGTAAGATAGGTTGACCGTAAATCTTTGGTGGCTCTTTGTGCCTAGGTTTGATCTTGTTGTAGATGGACCACTTCGTTTTAAGCAGTGAGTCAGTGAGTTTCCGGCTGAGCCTGTCCGCCGGGTATTTATAAAGAAGTCGGTATGGACCTGTTTCGGAAGTGTTTTTATTTTTTCATGGTAGGTGTCAGCTACGTTAGCGCGACCTTTGTCTGCTGGTAGAATCATGATGGAGTCCACTTGTTTCAAGTTCTTAAGGGCCTCTTGCATTTCCTTCATGATGTAGGCTTGGGCGGTCTAGCCTGTTGAAGGATGTTATTGACGTTTCTTCATCCAAATAACATCAATAGAGATAGTGGAATCGAAATCCCTGAAGCATAGATATCTACAATCAAAAAGTACAACAGGCAGTAAGTTGCAATGCGGACCTAGGAGGAACAGCGTCACAATGTCGAAAATAATAATAATAATAATAATAATAATAATAATAATAATAATAAGCGGCGAATATTAACGTTAAAAGCCGACGTTTCGGGGTCATCGTCACACCATTCTCAGGGCAATGTGAGTAAATAATGCGAAGATTTGATTTCAATACAGTCTCCACAAATCAGCACAACAACAAAGGACCACAAGTTCTCCAAGTGAACACCCCTACGCGAGCTGAGTCCGCCCGCACGCCTAGGGATGGTCAAAGTCCTCCTATAAAAAGCATCCCCCCAATTAGGCAACCAAACTTGTTAGAACACTTAGTAAGCACGCGAAACTGCCCCGAAAGAAAAGGAGGCACGCTCGAGCTATGTTCGCTCATATAATGTCCACAAACCGACGACGACTCCCGTTTGTGTCCATCAACGCGCCCGCGGAGCCGGCCGCGAGTGCAACCAACAAATCCTGCATCGCACAGGTCACACTGAAACTCACAAACCAGGCACCGCCGGTCAACAGTGGCTGGCCCGAACCCCCGAACCCCAAGGCCCCCGCCGAGCCCCCCGCCGATTAACACGGGTTGAACCATGGCCCTGACCAGCGAGCTGAGGTCTGCGAGACGTTTCTTTACTATGTTAGCAGAGGTCTGATCTTTAAATGGTATGATAACTCGGATGGTGGGTGTAGTCGCTTCGGTTGATGGAATGTGCTACTGGTCTGCTACCTTGGAATCTACCAATTGTCTCAAGTCGATCGCATTCGCATTCTGGCTTTTAACGTTTAATATTCGCCTGCCGTATGTTTTAAGAAATCGTTATTGATCAATAATAATAATAATAATAATAATAATAATAATGCCGCGAACCAACGTGCTACAAATAGGAAGACGTAAACAATCGACCTCATCGCCTGATGAAGACTAGAAGTATAGCAGTCGAAAGCTCGCGATCAACATCTCAGAGTGACTCCATCGTAAGACAAACGAATAAAATTCATTTGTCCCATAAGTCAATAAGTTAACCCGGTCGGAATGGGACGAGCGATACGTGAGCGTGCGCGGACAGGGGGCGCGGAACTCCAGACCAAAATTGACGCTAAGTAATGGATAAAATCGATGAGCAACCGATGGTTAAAGACCACAAAATTTTTTGTCATCAATTATTAATCATTAATCATTATTTGGTGATCATCAGAATCGCCTACTAGATGTAATCAAGGTTAATAGGGGTTATAAAGCCCAGCAAAGATCTTTATTCAATCATTAAATGTTTGGCAAGCCGTAACGCAAACTTTCGCGCTCAAAGTACAACACAATTTGTGGCAATTTATCGAGCTCTTAAAGTTTTTTCAGTAAGTACGAAACATGGAGAGCTCCTCTGAAAAAGAAAGTACTTTTTGAAGGTTCATCCCTACTTATTTATTGATAAATTTAATAAGGTATTTTGGCTAGCGGTGGTCTTACTGGTCTGGCCAGCCAAAATATTGTTTTAACTGTACTACGTTGTATCCGCCTTGGTAGTCTTTGACTTCTCATATCGTTTTACTTTTCAACTTTGGCTGATTAGATCTTCTGTGAGATCCAAGGTTCAGTCAAGCAGGATCATGTTTATTTAGTTTGTTTGTTTATTTAGTTGGTTATTTATTTATTGTTATTTAGTTATTGATGACTTCTTTTACAACTGAATATTAAGATTCCAGCTGTTCGCGTCCCAAGGTTCAACGATCAGTGACGAACCATTCGTAGTCCTCAGCTTGACCGTGTAGGCCGACGGTTCGGTCGCTGGGAAGAGAGAAAGGTTATCGTCCCCCGCGCTCCCTCCGTGACCTTTTTCTTACTTACCCCTTCTCCCTAGGGAGGCTCTGCGGAGGAGAGAGTACCAAGTTTTTGAAGAATATAAAAGCAGACACCGAAATAACGTAGGATGATTTTTTGAAGGTGCACTATATTTTGGCTGGCAAAACCGGCCTTCTTCAGGTGCAATGAGAATTTTACATTGGTAAAATTTTACTGTATGCTGAGCTTTAATTTACACTGTCAAGTAGTTTTACGTATTTCCGGTGTCACAGTGATATGTGTATCCCCGTGATATGTGTATCCCCGCACACATATCACTAGTGATATGTGTATCCCCCGTGGGGATACACAAAACACTGATACGCGCCTGGACATTCAACGAACAAAATGGCGACTCGGTTGCGAGGTTCCGACGAGCGCTGTAAAGAGTAGAAGAAACCAGAAATGAATTCGCGCCCAACGGAGCAGATTAGGATTTCTTGAGTTTGGTTGAGTTCCAACCGACTCGATTGTATATCTGACTAAAACTTCGAACAGCGGATCCGCATATCACTAATTATTTCATGGCGCAGTGATCTCAGTGTGTATCCCCTAAACACAGCCGTTAGATTGGCTATCTACCTGATCGAAGAAAATGGCCAATTATTGCCGAAACGTGCTGGCTGCTTACTCGCTACGACGTTTATACCCAGGTTGAGGTTTGCGGAGTTTGCAACTCGAATGTCTAAATATCTAAACTGAAATCGCGTGCAGGGGATACACATATCACTAATTATTTCATGGCGCAGTGATATGTGTATCCCCAGAAACACAACTGTTGTAATATAGCGCATCAACCTTGTCAAAACTGCAGGCAGTATTAGCACCCGACGTTTTTACACGGCTTGGGTTCACTGAAGTTTGAAACTCGATAATTCCACTAAAAACGCGTGCACGCGTGCACGGGATAATAAGGGATACACATATCACTGATTATTTCATGAACTAGTGATATGTGTATCCCCATGGACACAGCTGTTATATTGGCTTTCTACCCAAGAAGAAAAATGCCCATAACATTTGCACTGTCAAAACTGGCTTGCTAGAAATATTCACACCAAGCATTTATTCATAGCTTGGGATTTCTGGAGTTTCACTGACCTCGGTTGTACACCGTCGCCGACCGCATGCAGGGGATACACATATCACTAATTATTACATGGCGCAGTGATATGTGTATCCCCTGAAGACAGCCGTAATCTAGGCTAACTGCCGAAGAATAAACGTCGAATATTGTGAAACGTGCTAGCAATATTCGCAGTATAGCAATGTATACAGCTTGAGACTTAACATATCTTACAAAAAGTCGAACTGAAAAGCGGGTGCAGGGGATACACGAGTGCCACTAATCATTTTATGGCGATCGGGTCGAAGCCGTGATATGTGTTTCACTCCACGAATAATTCAGATGCAAACAAGGCGATGAACAGTGGAGAATATGCGTTACTCGAGGGGTGAGAATGCACCGCGCAATTAATATCGTCCTAGAAATCCGGTGCCGTGAAACTCAAATTGAAATATATCTAGATCCATTTGGTGTTCAACTTTAAATTCACTATATCCTGCTCGCAGAAAACCAGTTAGGATCAAGAACACAATTCCAGCAGCAGATACGTAAACTTTTTCAACTACAAAAATTAAGATTTGTGTTTTACTGGAGCCTGTTTGGGTTAGTCGTTCGTCCAGTAAGCGACCGGACGACGAGAGCGCTTTCAAGGAGGATATCGCTTTTTAAAGTAGAGGGGAGGGGGGTGGGGGATACACATATCACTGGTCGCCATTTTGGAGGGAATACACATATCACTAGTGATATGTGTGCGGGGATACACATATCACGGGGATACACATATCACTATGACACCGGTACTACGAAAATATGCTGCATAAAAACCCGTCCCAATGTAAAATGCTCATTGTACCTGAAGAAGGCTGCTTTGGCCAGCCGAAATATAGTACACCTTCAAAAAATCATCCTACGTCGTGTCGGTTTCTGCTTTTATATTCTTTATTTTAGAGGTGAAGCCGATTAGATCAATATTGATCCAACGTATACCAGCAGGATAATCGTTCCGATTGCTTGCTTAAACATTTCATAGTCAAGTGCTTGACTACTCACGCATGGATGAAACTGACAGGGGGCTAATAATTTTCGTATTAATTTTCGGATTATGTAAGCATGTAAATAATAATTCTCGTATCACCCTCAACACAATCCTATTTGCATTTGACTTTTACCCGTAAACGTCATTTGAGCTTCTAAAAAGCCTAGTTCTTCTTCCACAAAACTTCTAATTCCACGACCATACCGAGAGGTTTAGAAATGTCAATAGCTTATGTCGCATAAAAACATTACAGGTAATTACGTGCACGATATAACATTAGCAACAATGCATACAAGCGTTTGTATTTAGCGACTGATTTACCGCTGAAGTAAACATGGATCTTTTTGTGGAAAACACTTTTGTCACCTGCACAAATTCGCTTCCTTTATCCAAGTTTCTTGCATTTAGTTTTTAGATTGGGAATATTTGAAAAGGAACCTCTTAAGATTTACTCCTTGGTAATTTAAATGTTAATGATCGTCTCGGTCACCATACACATTGATCTTCCGACTTTTGAATCCTTTGTTTTTTCAAAAACATACATGTACCACTGTTTTTAAAAGCCACTCATGTGTTAAGGTAAATAAGCCTGACATGTGATTGGCCAATTAATAACACACGATGATCACGAGACGATGGCGTGAGCATAGCGGCAAAACTATCGTATATGAAAAATCCAGTAACTAAGGTGATCTACGTGCAACAGTTAAAAAATAATGTCCTACTCAATCTTGCGTGATATCACCTGATTTAACCAATGAATGCGTTGCCAGTAATCGGATACCCGTGTTTGCG
Source organism: Orbicella faveolata (assembly GCF_042242905.1). NCBI lineage: Eukaryota > Metazoa > Cnidaria > Anthozoa > Scleractinia > Merulinidae > Orbicella > Orbicella faveolata. The sequence goes on from NW_028301577.1 coordinate 3,622,310, forward strand.
CGAAGAACTCTGGAATCGTCAGGGGACAAACATTGCTAGTCGCTAGAAGGAAATGTATGGCGAAAAGTTGTTTCGAAGTACAAGAAAACGAGTTTTGAGAGAGATCAACGCTTTTTCGCCGTCGTTTTTATCGCGAATGGATTTGGGCAATGTTGATATGTGGAATATGTAAGTTTTTGTTCGAATAACCGTGAAATATGGGACAAAATCTACCGATAAACTCCGTTGCTTGCGTGAGGGTTTATTGTGGAATTTACATCGCGTAATGGCCTGAAAATATTGTAACCGCTTCCGGTAAAGTTTAGAAATATTTTCCCATTTGATTGACGTTACCGTGATTGATGCATTAAATGCTTAACAAACATAGCCCAAATTCAGTTCAAGCTAAGACCCCTTCTGTTCAAGATCGTAAAACAAGTTAGAGCGAAATTCTCATAGGAAAATCAAGACCCGCGAACGTTGGTAAGCTACAATCCACTTATGTTGATATTTACATTGTTACGTGATTATGCTTTCCAAAGTTTGCTATTGACGATTGAGTGAAATTGCCCGACACAAAGGGAAGTAGTTCCTTCTGCAATTTTCGATTTCTGTTTTAGAGCTTCTTTTCTGTCTTTATATTTAACTTCTCGGAGGATCTTTTCTACCATTTGCTCCGGGTAGCCTCTCGAGATCAGGCGTGTATTGAAATTTTCAATATTCTCTTCAATGTATTTCACAATAAATCTCACGCAAGCAATAGGGAGTTTATCGGTAAATTTTATCACTTATTTCACGGTTATTCAAACAAAAACTTAAATTTTCCATGCATCAACATTGCCAAAATCCATTCGCGATAAAACAACGGCGAAAAAGCGTTGATCTCTCCCCAAAACCATGTTTTTTGGGGGTCGAAACAACTTTTCGCCATACTTTTCCATCTAGCGACTTGCAATGTTTGCCCCTGACGACCCCAGAGTTCTTTGCCCAAACACGGGTGCAATTACCATTCGTATTTGCACTGATTGTCCCTTCCGCCGAAAGAGAACGTAGCCCCCCATGACCGATGATTTGAATAAGACCAATATAATACCCTGGGTCTTGTTAAACCCCTATAAATTCCACGCAGACTATATGACTCGGCTAACTCGATCTAACTTTTAATTTGAACCTGGCTGAATATAACAAGCGCATATCGTGTAGCGTTTTCATCAGTAAAACTACCGGAAGACATAACGCAAGAGTTGAGAGCAGTGCGCTTGATTTCTGGCGCAGTAACCACACAGCCGCCTTGAGGGAAAGAACATAAGATGAACATATACCCGACCGGTATGCACTGTAAATTATTTCCTAGATATCTTGCGTTCACAGGCGGAATAGTTCACAAATAACTATACAATGACGTCATTGACAAACCGAGACTGCGCATCTCCTAAAATAATTGGGAAATTAAACGAGACTTACCTGTAAGTTGAAGTTTGATTGAGATTCTATCACATGACATCAGAAGGCGAGAGATCACATGAGATAGCACGGCGCTTGCGCAAGTCATAATTAAAAGCCACGTACTGGGTGCATCAAAAGACAGTATGCAGGCTGGAAAAAGCCAAACTTGAAGAAGACAGGCAACCAAGTTGCCTAAGAGAGGGTGGGTGTGATAGTGGCGAGCATGTGATCTCTCGCCTTCTGATGTCATGTGATAGAATCTCAATCAAACTTCAACTTACAGGTAAGTCTCGTTTAATTTCCCAATTCTATCACATGACCAGAAGGCAGAGATCCCATGGGACTTTAAAGCGTTGATGCACCCATACGACATGCACTCAAGTCTAACATAACTAATAAACAATTTTGTTTCGTTTTTACGCAAGTCCTTGGTCTTGTTGATATATACTTTGAGACAAGCCAAAGGGCAAATTGAGCTGTCTGGCTCATAGGCAGCAATGTCAATCCTCGTATATGGGCTTCTGGGAGTACTGGTCTTGATATGCTCAACGACGTCAAAGGAATAATTTTCCTCTTCCATGGTAAGATGCTTTAGATCTAAGTAGTGTATCGATTACCCTCGTTGACTCGAAACTAATAAAATCAGCATAAGTACCTTGTGCGTTAATTCCTTTAAAGACAATTTTTCATTAGGGTATAAGGAAGATAAATGTTTCAAAACCACTGAAACATCCCAAATTTTGTCATATTTAGGTTTGGGTCTACGCGATTCAAATACTCCTTTCATAAAGCGTGTAACAAGATGATGGCTACCAAAGCTTGTCCCCCCGTCTATCATAACAATGGTAGATAATGCAGAGCGAGCAGTATTAAGGGTAGAGTAGCTAAGCCCTTGATTAAAAAGCCCCGAGAGAAATTGAAGGGTGTCGCTCAGTGGTGGTGAATAACAATTAATTTGTCTTTCACGACAAAATGCCATCCATTTTTTAAGGTATGTGGCATACTGTTTTTGAGTGCCTTTCCTCCAAGCTGCCATGAGAATGTCGGTAACCTCCTCTGGAAAGTTGTAACGGCTGAAGGATCCCCTGACACAGGACATACCATCAGATGAAGATTCCTGTGTAGGGGATGTGGGCCGCTGCGTGAGGGGTGCTGCAGAAGATCTGGGCGTGGGCGTAGAATCCAGGGCTGGTCGCACAAATGTTGTAGGAGTACCGGAAACCACGTTTAGGTTGGCCAAAGCGGAGCAATTAGAACACCCTGTGCTCGGTCTAGACTGATCTTCTGAAGGCATCTTGGAAGGAGGCTAAAAGGTGGAAAAGCATAAAATTTATACCCATTCCAATTCATGGTGAATGCGTCTACGTGTGCACTATTAGGATCCGCATGCCACGAGCAGTAACTACTGATCTGATAGTTTAAGCGACTTGCAAACAAGTCGAAATCGAGTCCGGGGTGGCGCATTAGGATCTCGTCAAAAGAGTGTTTGTTTAACATCCACTCGTGATTATCTGAAGACACGCGTGATTTCTCATCAGCCCTAGTGTTCAGCCTACCAGCTATGTGCACAGCTGAGAGCCAAATGTCTCGTGATATACACCATTCCCAAATTTGAACAGCTAGCTGATTTAGGTCTTTGGATTTTGAGCCCCCCATGTTGTTTATGTAAGCTAGGGCTGTGGTATTATCGATCTGAATTTGGATATGGCAGTTGTTCATATGGCTACAAAAACACTTTGACGCAAAAAAGACTACAAGTAATTCCAATATGTTTATATGATATCCAGCCTCCGAAGGGGTCCATCTCCCCCCCGTTTTCTGAGTGCCAAAAACCGCTCCCCAGCCCAGTGTTGATGCGTCTGACTGAATTGTGATGCTGGGGTGGTCGTGGTGGATATCTCGCTTGAGAGTTATGGCATTATCGCGCCACCACCGGATTTCTGTTAAAGCGGGAGGAGATAATTGCATTTTTCCCGCGTAATCACCTTTGTTTGCCATGAGTGCGAGATATTTATCCCGCTCAAGGTGGCGGTAGTGTAGTGGTCCGTACTGAGCACCGGGAAAATTGGACACCAGAATACCGATAACCTCTGCTACTTGTCTAATTGTAGGCATTTCTGTTTGTAAGAGCGTAGCGCACACAGACAGAATCCGTTGAACTTTATCTTCCGTAAGCGTAACTGTCATAGCAATAGAATCCAGTACAAACCCTAAGAAAATTAATTTCTGGGAAGGTATGAAAACCGATTTCTCTGGATGGATATGAAACCCTAATTTGGTAAATAACGTGATGGTGTCAATGACATTTTTATAACATTCCGCGGAGGTGTCGCCTTGTAGATAAGAATCGTCGATATACCCTGAATTGAGATGTCCCATGCTCCGAAGTGTGGCGTACACAGGTTTCAATAGTTTGGTAAATATGCGCGGAGCACTAGCTAGGCCATTAGGCAAACAGGTATATTTGTAGAAAACACCGTCAAAACAGAACTTTAAGCATTTCTGGTAAGATGGGTGGATAGGGACGGTATAATACGCGTCCTTTAAGTCCACCGAAGCCATAAAACAACCTGGCCTCATCATGTTTACAGCGGCCTCTAGTGTATCCATTTTAAAATGATGGTAAGCTATAAATTCGTTAAACGCTTTGAGATTTAGAATGGTACGGTGTGTGCCATCTTTCTTCGGTCGTAAAAATAATGTGGAGATAAATTCCTCTGTTTCCTGTGCCGCCGGGATAATGACCCCTTTAGCAAGAAGTTTGGCAATTTGCTAATGAGCGTTAAATACACTAGGTCTGCCATAAAGTTGCGTGGGTGCAACATTGTTTTTAAATTCAATTTTAACTCCAGTAACAATCTGAAGAATAGAAGGGTCAGTCGTTATCGCTTCCCACTGCGGCCAAAAAATTTTGAGCTCTCCGGCGTGGAAACTTGTTTGTGAATTTATCAAGTTATGTACAATGTCAATAGACAAAGATGTGAGTTCTGCGTTACATACCTCAGGCACCTTCATTGGCGCTGGCTCGTTTCGCCGTCCTTTTTCTTTCTCGGCGGCTTTGAGAAGCGGCTTTTGCCTAAAAAATCAGAGGGTTTTCCTCTAGGGTAGGGCTGAAATCTTCGCTGGCTCGAGCCATATGCTGAGCGCCCAACGTATTTATCACCTCGGGAAGTCCCGGAATGTTGGGGGCGAACCTTTTTCGTCAACTTATTGGCCTCTGTGATATCTTTCGCGAGCTTTGACAAATCTCCAGACAGGTACTCTGAGGTGCCCTCCACAGTGGACAGGTTGCAGAGGGCTGCATAGTCTTTATGCATCTCTTTCTTCATGGCCAGGCGTCGGGAGTGATTCACCTCATGGTTGTATTGAAGTGCCATTGCAACAGCATCGGTCAACAAAGTGATCAGTTCTTTGTCTTGGCTGTATTTTCCTAGCGCCAAATCGGCGGCCTTTGTCATGGCTATAATAGCGCCGATAAGAGTGTTTTGCCCTTTTTGTGATCTTACATCTTGAGCTTTCATAGTAGTCGAAAGCTGACTCCAGATTGAGGGGTTCACTTTCGGTGTTCGCAAGGCCTTGACATTCTCAGGACGAGGATACTTTTCAAGTTTGGCCTTGAGCTTCTCGTCCCCCGACAAAAGATTATTAAAAATAGCCGCCAGACCTTCGCGAAGGGGCGGAGAAGTCTTCTCGCTTACTGTTAAGTCCTGCGCGAGTTCCTTCAAGAGGTCGTCGCCCGACATAGCCTCGTTACTATCATCTTTGC